>NW_027281184.1:0-174982 GCF_046629955.1 Centroberyx affinis | reverse complement strand
GTTTTGATGTCTTTACTATTATTCTAAAATGTGGAAAATAGTAAAAATAAAGAAAGATGTGGTGTGTCCAAACCTTCATAGTGTAGTTTCTTTCAAAGGCAAGTAGAACTCAAGCAAAGAAATATCAAAAGAGATGAACATAGTAACTTACTTCACACCAGTAGGAAACTTGTATAAGAATATAAAAACATATCTGGCATCTTATGTGAAATATAATGAAATTTCAGGTAAAGATGAGCATCCCTTACCTGGCATTGAAGCCCCTCCCATTTCGAGCACAGCCCTCCCACTGGCAGCAGTACCCAGAATCCTTTTCAGGCTTGACATGATAGTCATTGATGTGATCCACCAAGTCCTGCAGCGAGTCAAACAGCAGGTGGCACTGGAGGGCAGAGAGAGAGAGAGAGAGAGAGAGAGAGAGAGAGAGAGAGAGAAAGCAAGAGACAGAGAAGGAAAGAGAGATATACAGAGAGATTAAATACAGACTTTATTGAGTAGAAAAAACTAATTCTCGACAATATTGCACAATTTAAGTGCAATTTGAGCAGTTTGGCACTGCTGGTATTGCATTATTTCAGCCATTTTTTAAGTAATCTGCCCATTGTGATTCAACACAGTGAGTTTGAAAAGGCATTTCAAAGTGGCTTGAATTATTCTGCTCTGCTCAATACATAATGTGGACTTGAAGATTCGACTTGCTGTTTCTGCTTTGATCCGATCATACCAAATAGATGTCAGTGGGTTTTGTTTTATAAAAACTGAGGGTTTGCCACATATCACTAATATACTGACTTGTTTCAGTTATTTATCCTTGTAATTGTTCATAATGCAAGCAAAACTATTTGGAGTAAACTATCTAATATTACTGTAGATCTTAGTGATGTTTGGCCTCTACCTCTCCTCTTGTGTCTGACTGTCAGTCATCTTACCTTCATCCAACGGCAGGCCAGCTGATCGTCCAATGAGGGCTCCGGGGAAACTCGCTTCTCTCTGTTCTGACCAATGAACACAGAGGAGGGAAAGCTGTACCCCCCCGCTGGGCTTCCGATTGGCAGATAAAACTGGTAGCCCTGTGGTGAAGCTCCGCCTTCTACACATCTGGGATGAGCTGGTTCCTGAATGAGAGGGAGAGACGGAGAGAGAGGTCATGAGGTCACAGCGATCAAGGAGGAGGATCTAAACACAGAAAGACAGAGGGAGAAATAGATCTGCATCAAGGTGCTGAAAAGCAAGGTGATACTAGCAATTCATCAAAGAAATAATCCCTCCTTTTCCCCATCTCATATAACAGATGCCATTTGGTGGACGCCTTTATCCAAAGCACCTTCCAATACCATGACGCGTTTCTAGCATGGCTGGTCTCAGAGGAAATTGAAGCGCTAATCCTGCTGCTGTTAGTGCCATGCTGTACCCATGGAGATACACAGGGAATGGATCCGCTATCCCTGGCAAAGTAATTGTCACGCTTTGCCCATTCAGTGATACAGAAACACATGCAATGTCTCTGGGTTACCCACTTGAAACAAACAATTTCCCTAAACCGAAAGGGAATTATATTTCTGGCTGTCTATGAGTGTCTCTACAACACTAATAACAATACACTTTATTTATGTAGCACATATTTTAAAAAAGGGGTTTACAAAGTGCTTGACATAAAAACAGAAGCAACTGCACAACATGGAATAACAATAAAAACATGGAACCAAAAGAAGTAAAGATAAACTTGATTAAAAGATAAGATAAATCATTACATAAAAGCCAGACTATAAACATGAGTCTTAAGAAGCAGCGATTGAAAAGATGATGCTGATTTAGTTAGCCAGAGTTCCTTAGGCAGGTTGTTACATAATCTAGGGGCTGTAATGCTGAATCCACGGTCTGCTCTGGTCTTGAGTCTAGAGTCTTGAGGAAACAACAAAACAGCCTGCCAGAAGATTTCAGGCTCACTTTCATAAGAGTTAAAAAGGTCTGCAATATAGCTATGGGCCAAATCTGGCTGAGTTTTAAAAGTAATCAGAAAATCTTAAAATCAATTCTAAAATTGACTCTTAACCAGTGGAAATACTCTGAAATTGTGGTGATATGGTTTCTTTGTTTGGCACCAGTTAAACTCTTAACAGCTGCATTTTGTACATGCTTGAGATTTGACTGAGACATATGTAAAGACAGTTGAAATAGTCCAAACAAGATTATATCTTCTCCAAGCTGTGGATAAAAGCACCTTAATTTTTGATAGATTAAAGATAAAAAAGAAAGATAAAAGACTATAGTACCTTCTTAATTTGATTCTCCAAAGTCATATTGCTTTCTTGAACCACCCCCAAGTTTCTGGCCACTGATTTAATGCTGGCAGACAGGCTAACTCGTTTGGCAGGACCAAATCAAATTATTTCTTGATGTCATTAAGTTGTAAAATGTTCCGACACATCCAGCACTTCATATGACAGAAGCAGTCGTTGAGAGTGTCAAGGCTGCTTGGATCGTCAGGTTTTAATAGGGGATATTGCTGGGTGTCATTGGCATGGCAGTGAAAAGAAACAATGGTGTTTAAGGTTTATATGGCTGAGGGGCAAGCATGCAAAGTGAAAAAAGAATAGGACCAAGAATTGAGCCCTGTGGCACCCCACATGTGATGTTAGCTGGAAAAGAGAATGAGTTGCCAATGGTGATGGAGAAGGATCTATTGGAAAGGTAGAAAATGAACCTGTCTAGAGCATGGTGATACCCACACAGCACTTAAGGTGTTCAAATAAAATGTTGATCAATGATGTTGAATGCAGCAACATGATTAAAATTGAGCAATCTCCTGCCTCTGCTACTGAGAGAAGTTTGTTACTTTAAGGTGGATTGTCTCTGTGCTATATAGCTTTAAAACCAGATTTAAATTTCTCAAAAATGTTGTTGCTGTTTAAAAACTATATAAGTTGGCTAAATACTACTTTATCAACAACTTTTGATAAAAAACGATTTAGAGAGAGAGTTATTGAGGGTTGACAAAATCAAGACTAGGTTTCCTCAAAGAGGGGTTGAAACCTGAAGGGAAAGTCCCAGTGGCCAGCTGAGCGGTTTATGATTGAAAAAATGCTATAACCATCTGTATCAAAGACGTGTTTGGGGAACCTGGTGGCCACAACATCTAGGGGACAGGAAGAACACATATGACTAACAGTCTACTTCAAAAACGATAAGCAAATAAATTTAAGACAATTTACAAGAGCGGTATTTTCTGAGGTAACAGATAAGTCCCGGGCATGAGGGGAGACTATGCTCCAACCTCAACAAAGAAGCCTTGTGTTTGATGTTTTAGCCTTCAAGCATGGGTAGAATTTGATTTAGTCAGAATCACTGGATGGCTGTGTGCTGTGAGCAGACACCGCTCCAACAAATTAGATTCACTCCCAGTCTCCCAATTCAATTCAGTCCTGTTGAAGATGAGTGGAGCATATTCAGCGACCATCGGTCCCTGGCTTATTCTGGAAAGACTGTGGCCATGCCTATGCACAAGATTGACTGATAACATGAAGTCACACACATACACACACATTTTTCCTTGAGTGAACCTTTATGGAACAGTTCACAGGGTTTGTATATTATTATCCTAATTCTCTGTAAGCTAGCATGACATATTAGCTATTATCAGAAACCTCCATTGAGCTCTGCCTCCATTTAGATTGCGAGTAGTAGATGTAAGAAAAGCCCAACTACATGTGGTTGCATTGCATGTCATTCATTTGGATTAGGATTTCTTTGAGTATCACATTTGTTTATTTATTATTCTTGTACTGTAGCTTTATGAGCAGTTTCTTAAGACAAAAAAGAAAAGGGGGGAGGTCAAAAAGTGAGCTGTCAAAAAAGAAAATTTAGATTCATTAATAATTTGGTTTGGTTTTAGATTTCTCTCTTGGCCTCAAAGTGGTTGTTATGCATCTCCTGTGGCTGTATATATTTAAATCTGTGTAATTGCATTACTTTTTCTCCCCCTCTCTCTCTCTCTCTCCATCTCTTTACATTGCTTGTATGCACATTGTAGCTGCATTGCATCCAGATTATGTAGATTTTGATCACAATGTGAGCCTGACCATTTCCATATCTGATATGAAGAATCATTAGCTAAGGTTACATTTGTTGTGTCACTGCAACTTGTATCATCCAATCATGCCAGGACACATTAAGCAACAGATCTGGACATACAAAATTAAATTTGTCTCTCTTTAAGTGGTCAAGCTCACATTGTGATCAGAACTCTGCATACCCTGGATGCGACCCAGTCACATTGCGCATATAAGAAATGCAAGAGGTGGAGAGAGAGAGAGAGAGAGAGCAGGAAAAGTAATGCAGGCACAGACTTAAATAAATACAGCTGAGGCAGAGCAGAGGCATACCAGCGATTTCCAGGCCCAGGTGTGGACATACAGCAACATGATCTCAGAAAATCAAATTTTTAGAATCAGATCTCAAAATACACATTGAAGTGACAAGTGTAACTGAAGCCATTGCAATCGGATCAGATAGCAATGTGAGACAAATCAGATTATTGTGTGTCCAGAGTTATCATTTAATATGACTTGGCGTGACTGGATAATAAAAGTCACATTGAAACAACAAGTGTTACTGGAGCCTCAGTGTGCAGGCTGCCGAGCCAGACGGCTGGACTCACCCGCGAGAAGAGATGGGGCAGGGGGCTGCCGCTGCTGTGAGGGGACTCCAGGGGGGAGGAGGGGGACGGGGAGGGGGAGGAGGGAGAGGAAGGCGAAGGGGAGAGGGAGGAGGCATGGCGGGACGAAGGGGACAGGCTGAGGTCCATGGCCGGAGGGGTGAAGCAGGACCCGGGTCGATCGTGGGAGGAAGACTGGGAATCTGGAAGAGGAGCAGGAATCACACTCAGAAATCTGTACCTGGTCTCACAAAAGCAGCTCAGGTTGTTTCTGTCCATTAAGTTATAATGGGACTAAGGGAATCTCACTGGGACACGTTGGCATTTTGAGCTGGTTATTTTTCTTCACCTGACACTTGTCACACTGAGGGAAAACGTGTATTTTAGTTTTTGTAAAATGGCTTGTTAGCATTGTTAGCATTCTTCACTGAAATCAAGTCTCGTAGCTAACAGTGAGTTACCTGTGCCCTATGGTTTTGATCAGGAATGCTAACAATAGTAGCAAGCTCACAAGCAACACTCACACTGCTACCCGCAATGTGAGAAGTGTCTGGTGAAGAATAATAAGCAAATAACATTTAAAATATGAAGGTATCCCATTGGCACTAACAATGCTCCTGTGAAGCCTGACCCTGTGTTGTAACACGTCTTAGTGGTTGTTCCCTGAAAACCACTGTGGTTGTTTGCCTAGCACTGACATCTAACGAGTGACATAAATTGAAAATTGAAACTGAAAAAAACTGTCCCCTAGACAGCAGCAAGGCAGTGCTCCATTGAGACAATGCTGGACTCATCAACGAAAATTAGGTTTGAGGAGTGCGCAGTTTACATTACATGATTTCTGCATAATCAAGTCCTTCAAATTTTCAAAAATTCTGTCATTCCTTGCTGCCACTTGGGGCCGCCATAGTGCACAGTTGCCTAGTGCAATTGATCCTCAGATTGCATGGGGATCCTTTGGGGATCCCTGGGGTCCCTGGGCCTCAGTTTGGGAACCACTGTCTTAGAACACACTAGATAGATAGCTAGATAGATAGCTAAATAGCTACATAGCTAGATAGACAGATAGATAGATAGATAGATAGATAGATAGATAGATAGATTGATTGATTGATTGATTGATTGATTGATTCTCAAGGTGTTGTGGGACAAATTGAACGAAACATCGGTGAAGGAAGCTGCCCACTTGCCTGCACTCACTCACCCTGAAAGCTAGAGCAGGTAGCTGGTGAATGTTGCTGCCTGTCTTATGGTAGTATTGGTAGCATATTATTCTTATTATATTATTCATATCATATCCTGTGTATTGATAAACAAACAGGAGAGGGAAAAAGGGCAAATGAAAAAAGGGTGATGAATGATTTTGTAATAAAGATTCAGTGTTGTCTTTAATGATACATGCATGGAGAGAAGTACATCATAGCAAAGGAAATGATGCAGTTCTCTAACGAGGGTCAGACTGACCAGGCTTGTATCTCCAAGGACAAGGACAGCCACCTGCAAGCCGACCCCCCCTAGACAAAGCATCGTCTCATGATCCTAACACTGTCGTATTTGTACGGATGTTGTATAAGTGTGTCTAAGGAACAATAGCATCTTTTCTATGTATGACAGTCACAAACCCTCACATGGAAGCACATGATGAACACATAATTGGAACATACAAAGGACATACACATAAAAAGGACATATTTTCTCTACAGACCCCACTTTGAGCCTATAAAGGCTCACATATGCAGAGAACTTGAAACCTTTAAAATATTTTCTGAGGGTAACTAATCACACAACAAGGCAGTAGCAATACAATAGTCAGTTGAGTAATGAATGAGTATATAATGATTATGATTATAAACGTAAATAAGGTATGAAAAGATATATGGTTACAACTAAATCCACCCAATATGTCTTATGAGTTCCATATGTCAGCCAAGCGACTGAAATACATTTAAAACAAATACATGAACAAAATGGAGGTCAACAGACATAAAGGTATACACACTGGCCAAACATCTCCTCACCCATTTGACAAGGGAAGAGTAAAAGACCAAGTGGGCATCTGAGCTTAATAAATCCACATTCAGGATAAAAACCCTCATGATGACAGTAAGAGGGAAAAATCCCAAATGAGGCTCAGTTCAACACAATCAATCGTCGTCTTTAAAGGCAGTAGTTTAGCTGTCAATATTCAGTAGAGTGAATGCATAGTAGTTGGAAACATAGCACAGACCCTAGCATTGTCATAAACCGTCATTGGAGTGTAATCATCATCATCTTCACAGTCAACATTGTCATAGTCATAGTCATAGTAGTCTTGGGCATTACACATCAGGATGGTCAGATGCGGAATTAGGAGTCAAAATAGACACCATCATGGTAGTGTGGGTGTGTGGTGTGGTTACAGCAGTACCAACAGAGCTACCAATAGAGCTACCCCATGTGGAGCACATCCTCTTTACACATGAGAAAAATGCAATAATACACAGTAGGAAAACCAGACCACAGACTACATAGGTGATGATTGTCGACACAAAAGAACCAACTAGGGAAGCCAGAGGATCCCATAGTGGGGGCTTATGATCCTGCAGATTAATAATGGTCTTAAGCCTTTCTAGGTCGTTGCTCAACAGCTTCGTTCTCATTGGGGATGTCAGTGCAACATTCTGGGCCTATAATAGTACAAGTACCACCTTGAGCAGCCATGAGGTAGTCCAGTGCAGCTCTATTTTGAAGGGTCATCATGCGATTGCCCTGGACTTTGGTGTTAAGTTTACGGAGCGCATCGAAGGTGATATTAGCAAAGTCAACAACCGCATAGGACAAGTCTACTATCTGATCCAATGCGGCCAAAACGCCATATTGTGGTAAGATGACACTAAATACCCTATTCCAGCTAGTCTGAGTGTGTGTGCCTCACACATCAGTGTTACCAACAGGAACCATTTGGAATGCGGAAGGTGAGGTGGGAACACTACGTTTTAACACGAGAAGTGCTAATTGGATTGGTGCTAATTGGATTGGATTGGATTGGCATTACCACAGAGACTAGAGCGCATCCTCCTGCCCATGGAGTGGCAAGAGCAGAATATACAGTGTGATTACATAGCCAATATAGACCTTTTGGAGCCACTAGAGGACAGACAGTAACATGCGTATTAGTAATTCTTTTGACAAAAAGACACAAAGTTATTATGACGAGGTGTGGGACTGTTGGTGAAAGAATCTTCATTACATCAACCAACTACTTCATCCTCCAAGCAGGATCCACACACCGCCATAATAACCAACACAACCGATCCAAAACTAACTCAAAAGACATAAAAGGTGGCCAGATAAATTACAAATGGCAATGAATGTAGCATCAGAGCAGACAGATGCTGAACATTTATCACGATTCTGTTGATGTCTGTTGGCATGTACAATACAGCTAGAGTTATGATAAATCTAACTCGCACTCCAGAGCCACTTAAGCCCGCTGGAATGTATCCTAATTGTCCTGTAGTAACACCACTAGGGAAAATCGATTTCCCAGACATTGATGATGATATTCTCACACTTGCTGCCGCAGTTCAGACACAACAAAGGCTACAATTGCGAGCACAGCAGCAACAGTAAATGATCAAAGTAGCAACAAATAACAAAAAATAGTCAATAGAGCTGAACAATTAATCTAAAAAAAATGATCGAAATCGCAATATGAACTTTCCAAATCACAGAGGCTTAAGAGAGAGGGTTTTAGGAGCTCCCTGTAATCTTTGGTCCATAAATCAAGTACAATATTGGTGAAAACCTTTCATCATACTCAAAAAAAAACCCAGTAAATCCTGCACACTGACATCTATTTTTCACTTTTCTTTAAACAATTTTAAAGTAAAAATGTATGACAAGAAAAATTTTTGATTATATGCATCGCAGTTTAAATCGCAACCGCAATATTCTGTCAAATAATCGCAATTCGACTTTTTTTGTCAAAATCTTTCCGCCCTAGTAAACAATGAGAGCCATACACAGACGCTGAACATTCTGCGCAAAATTGATCACATGAACTGAATCAGCCGCAAACACCCTTACAGTCCGTTCATATGGATCGTCACAGTGGCCACATTATGGCCGTCTTTGAGGTCAGTGAGGATGCACTTTGTGTCAGAGTCACGCTCCTCTTGTTATGAGCCGCCGCTGACGAAACCTTGGGGACAAAGTGTGTCTCTTTTAGGGCAGAAGAGAGCTACCATTCAGCGGTTTTTACATTATTATGTTATTGGGAGAGTGAGAACAGAGTGTCCACTTATTACGCTATTGCATTATGGCTGAATGACCACAACATGGTGTCAGTGAGGGCATGCCCTATGGAAAGTAACAGAGAGAGAGTGGTGTGTGTGTGTGTGTGTGTGTATACAGCGGTGGAATGTAACTAAGTACATTTACTCAAGTACTATACTTAAGTACAATTTAGAGGTACTTCACTTGAGTATTTCCATTTCATGCTACTTTATATACTTCTCCTCCACTACATTTCAGAGGGAAATATTGTACTTTTTACTCCACTACATTTATTTGACAGCTTTAGTTACTAGTTACTTTGCAGAGTTAGATTATTAATACAAATTATAAATCAACTAATAAATTATGATATATTTTTATAGGTTAAGCTACCCAGCAGTATATAAAGTAATTAGAATTAGCTCCACCTTTACCAGCTGCAACATTAAAGTGATGAACACATTAATGCATCAATAAGTATAGTCCAATAACAGGATATATATGATTCTGAAATGGGCCATTCTGCATAATGACTACTTTTACTTTTACTACTTTAAGTACATTTTGATGCTAATACTTTTGTACTTTGACTTAAGTAAGATTTTGAATGCAGTGGAATGCAATTTACACTGTGGTATTGCTACTTTTACTTAAGTCAAAGATCTGAATACTTCTTCCACCACTGTGTGTATGTGTATCTAGTATAGCTCCCTTGTGGCTTTAAATAAGAATGTGTCCTTTGTCAACTCTCCTGGTTAAACAAGGATTCAAAAAAAAGGCGAGATCTCACCTGGGGAAGACGGCGGTGAGGGGAAAGTCGTGCAGAGCAGGCGAGGCCGCGTGGCGCTGAGCGGGGCGCAGATAGAGGCGGAACAAACCCTCTTCCCTAATCTCAGCGGCCCGTTGGTCCTCCCCGAGGGAAGCTTCAAGTCCAGCGGCTCATCCAGCGACAGCATGGCTGCTTCGGTTACTCCCGCCCTCCTAGGGAGAGAACAGGTAAAAGTGATTATAGATGGTTATTAACAAACGAGAAACAAAGCTGCCTCCTCTAAAATGTCGCAAGCTCCCATGCTGTTTTCTGATCTTTGCAACAGTTTTGCTCAAAGACCCTTGAGGTATTTTGATTAGCTTCTTCTTTGTACTGTAGCTGTCATTGTGTTTTTCAAGGTATCAGTGAACATCCAATATTTGACTGTGGAAAAATTTGAATTAGTCATTTTAATTAAAGTCCCCATGAAATGAACCCCCATTACTTTTACTTCCTTATCTTTCACAGTGACCTCATGCTGCTCCAGTAGAGGTAAATATAAATTTCTAACCAATAAAACCGTCAGATATTTGAACCATCCCGCCCCTCCCATCAAATAAAACTGCCTTTCTCTCCCTGACTGATATTCCATTGGTTTAGACTTTGATCCCTTACTGCATTATGTCTCACCTCAACATCCTGTTTCAACAGCAAATGCATCAAATCAAGGAAGTAAAGATGCCGTTTCATGGGGTCTTTAAAGACTGGAATTGTTGTACTAGAGAAATTGGTGTCTTCAACAGCTGAATATTTTTGACAGGACAGTTACTCAAACTTCATATGAATCTATGTGATGCTGCCATAGTCTTGCTGGCCTTTCCAAGTAAAGCAAACTCCTGCAGGCTCATAGGTAAGTACACCTCTCTTCCTCTCTCTCTCTCTCTCTCTCTCTCTCTCTCCCTCTCTCTGACTCCTGACAGGGATCCACAAGTCTCTTATGGGTGCTAACCGCTAGAGGAAGTCCCTCCCCTCCCTCACAGTGGAGTGAGAGAAGTCTGATCTGTCAGTCAGAACAGATGTTGTCTGCCACCTAGTCAGTCAAAAGCCTCTTGGACAACCAAACCACAGTGGCACGGCGGCCAATCCTGCACCAGGAAGAAGTAAAATAATGTTGCACCAATCTGCCATTGACATCAGTGCATAGCAGAGGAAGAGTTAGATGTGAGGTGATGGCAAAGCACAAAGCACCTGGGTGGGAAGTTAACTCCTGCCAACAGCCAAATTCACGTAAATTTTCTCTGTTGCTGGTAAACGTGTCCGCCTCCCACTTTGACAGACAACCAGCTATCAAGTTGTTTGCTGTTCTAAAAATCACTCTGGCTTTTAAATGAGTGATATGTGGCTTTTAATAAACTAGTGAAGTTTGGAATCCTGAGATTTTTTTTTTTTTTTTTTTTTTCAAAATAGCTCTTGAATAGTTTTTGGTGACTTTTGAGGGCGGACCATCCTAAAACACAGCATTCTGTAAAAACATAATTATAATATCTAAAAAAAAAACAATAATAATAATAATTAGAGCAGGACATTTTTCTTTTGAATGTTAAATCAGTATAAGTAAATTTAGGTTAAATATTGTTTAACTAATACCACATATTTTGGGACTATCCTCTATTTTGTGCCATGTATTAATGCCTAGAAATGCACAGAATTCGCTGTGTGATCGCTGTCTCCTCATCTGTAACTTGGTCCTCTTTTTTTTTTTTTCTTTAAAAAAAAAAAAATTTTTTCCTTGCTCTGTCAACTTTTCCCTCTTGGTAGTTTAAATTGAGGGTCAGGATGTATGATAAATAATCATTCTTCTAATAATCACTCATCCAAACATGACTCATTTTGTCGATTAATCATTTGTACAGAAATGATGCTGCAAGCATTTAATTTCTGCTTATTCCTTTGCATATGAAATGTGTACTTTCTATAGCTTATTTGCCTAAAACTATTTTGGATCATTCGCCCTAGGTTACCTAAATCACACCCGTGGTTTGGAAACTGTTATAGCAATGCAAATCATTAGGAGTGACTGTTAACCATCAGCTGAAAGTACACAAATGTAACTACACAACATTCAAACTTCCACTATTTAGACATTTGAAAACACCAGACATTTTTAACAGACTCGTATGGCCCATATGGAGTCAAATATCTTTACTTTAAATGCAAATTGTTCATTGAAATTCAAGTACAGTGTTCCATCAGCAACTAGTGAATGTTTCATTTAACTGAATACATCCCTTGGCCATAGCAGTTGATTTAGTGGGCTAACCCTGCCAAGTTTCCGTCCGAGCTTAAGTGTCTACATTTTACATTCAAATCTTAGCCCACACTCTTATCCAGAGCGACTCAGAATGGAGTGCAACAGTAGAAAAAGCTTCAATGCCTAGATTTATCTAGGTAAGAGTGCTGTGGGGAAACCTCTGAGAAGCATTATGATGTGGGCTTTTCGCTGCGATCCTCTACATTTTTGTGGGACAGCTTCATTGTGGCTAAGGCTTAACAAGATTTTGCAGTACTTTTCCACCCTTAGTGGTCTGATGGTCTGAGAGAAGCATGAAACAGAAACATACCCATAGTGTGTGACTCAACTCTAGAGTTCCTGTCAGAGCCAGTGACTCAAGACTCAGATATCTACTTTCAAGCAAGACTCACTGAGCTGGACACTGTGGGGGATTACCTGCACGGTACTTTTTTTTTTTGTTTTTTTTGTTTTTAAACATTTACCCAGGGAAAGTTCACTGAGCACACACACTCTGCTTCTCACTCACACTGTTACACAACATTCACACCTGGGAGCTGCCCAGTACATCCACAGTCTTCTGCTGTTGGCAGCTGAGCAGCTCCGGTTGAAGAAAAGAGGGCTTTCAGGTGACGAAACACACCCGCCGCCGGCCATGAAGGGCCTCCGCTGTTGGGCAACAGTTAGCTAGATAACGAAGCCTTAAACCTGTTTTATTTCCAGGTTACTTGAGCTGATTGCTCTCAGGTTACAACCTGTACTGAGTAGAGACTAGGGCTAAAGTCAAGACGGTTTACTGTGTCACAGGAACCTAAATTTGGAAACAAATCCACCTTATCAGACTATTCACTATCGCTTAGTACTGACTTGATCTACACCCAAACCACAACAATCTTTTTCAGGTATAGCTCTCTTTTTCTAGCCTGGTTGTTATATATACAGTACTGTGCAAAAGTCTAAGGCAGCCTAGATTTATTTATATACATTTTGTCTTGGATGTTTATTTATTTTCTGCATTAGTGTGTCAGTAGACTGCTCTTTATAGTCATTTTTTTGATATTTAGAAACTTTTCATTTCATTATTTTTGAAAGCATCTTCGCTTCATGGATTTTTTTTTACATGTGCCTAATACTTTTGCACAGTATTGTATATTTAGCCATTATTTGTGCACAGGCAATTCTCAAATGGACGTCCATGATGGCGCCAGATGTGGTTGCTATGAGATTTGTGACGCAACTGCAAAGCCTCTATTGGCTTGCTTAAGGGCGCCTCAATAGCAGTTGGAGGGGAGAGTTTATATTTCACTTTCACTGCCTGGATCTTCCCAGCCGGTCTGGGATTCAAACCGGCAACTTTCCAGCAACACGCACGCTTCTTTAACCTCTAAAGTCACTGTCACCACAAATTCTCTTCCACAATCGCCAGCAGGATCCCCCGACATAATATGAAGCAGAGGCTAAACCACAATGAAGTCAGTGTTTAGGTCCTTGGGCCGGCGTGCCAACTCACCACACTGGTTTCACATTCCACAGCAACCTCACCGACTTCTCACACGCACACGCTGCTATTTGGGGGTATTGTGGAGGCACGCACATACTGGACCATATGCATCCAGGCACGCATGCAGACAGAAATCACACCAGCAGGCATGCGCAAAACTCATAACCACACGTGAGCCCCCCCACCTCCAGCACCACCCCCCTCTTTTCCCTCAATGACCTCCGTTTGGGCAGCATGCCCAGAGCCTCTTATGGATCCCCTACCGCCTAGCAAAACACATACTTTGGGCGCGCACACACACACACACACACACACACACACAAACACAACACTTGTGCATGGGGCTATAGTATACACACAGTCACACATATATTCCAAACACATGCAGGGATTGGAGCTTTCTTACACACTGACCAAGTAATGTACACACACACACACACACACACACACACACACACCCATACTTATGCATGTGCATATATACACCCAATCACACCCACATACTGGACACATGCAAGCACTGGAGCTTTTTCACACACTTACAGTAATGTATACACATGCACACACACACACACACACACACACACACAGACACACACTTGCATGTGCCAATACACATACACACATATGCAGAAACTAAACCTTTTTCACACTCTTTCATGTAAAGCGTACTTTTACGGTACATACACACACATACACACAGAGTGCTGTGGATGCCCCCTAGGGTGTATCTCTCACACACACACACACACACACACACACACGCACACACACCCTATACACAAGAGATTCTTTCCTCCGCAGACAGGAAACCTTCGTTTCCACGGCGCCCTGAACTGGCCTCTCCCTCGCCCTCTTTTACTCCTTCTCTCTCTCTCTCTCCCTCCCTCCCTCCCTCTCTCTCCTTCCTGTGGTTTTCCTCTCCCAGTCCTCCAGCAGAGCATACCTCTCCTGTGTGTCGCTCTGTTCTCCTCCCCTCTCCTTTGCCCTCTCCGCCTCTCACTCCCTTGTACTGCTTCACCCGTGAACTCTCCTTTTTCTTCTTCTCCTGTTTTTTTTTGCGTCCTCTCTCTCCTTCCCCCTGCGCTCTAACCTCTCTCTTTCTCATTTGTCTCGTTCATTTCTCATTATTCTGGCATAAGAGATGTGTTCTTTCGTAATTATCCCTCCCCAATGTGTGCCTTTAATCCTTTTCTTTTTCCCTTTCCACTATTCATTCTTTCCACTGTAGTGTATCCTCATGGATGTACATGTTATGATACAGAATTTATTCAAGCATTTCCTCCTCATCCCCTGCTTTCTCTCCTATAAAAGCATATATAGAGAGTAAAACTGAGCATGTTAACGAGTAAAAAAAAAAGGCATATTAGCAAAATCAACAGGACAGAATCTCCAGCGTGTAAAATCAGGAGCAGGATTAGAGATGGAAAGCAGCTTTGAAAAGTTTGAGTGCTTTTTTTTTTAAAGAAGGGGAGCGAATTTCAGTCTCTGATGTGCAAGGAGAGAGAGCTCCAGAGGGAGGGAGGTGCGATGGAAAAAGGCCTGTCACTCCAAGATCGATGCTTGGGCCTTGTTTTGGGGGGTTTACATCCCCTTGATCTTTCCATCCCACGTCCTTATAAGGTATTACGCAATGCCACTGCAACAGCACGGATGACAGGAGGCTTTGTTTTTGTGACTTGGAGGCAGACAGAGACAGGGGAGGGAGACTCTAAAGGCCGAGGTGCATGGGAATGGCTGGAATTGGCTGAAACTGGACACCTGTTTGAACGGCAAATAGAAGGGAGCAAAACAAAGAGAGAAAGAGAGAGAGAGAGCGGTTTAAGTTCGCCAGAGAGAAAGGGATTCAAAGGGACGTAGGGAAGGATTGAGGGAGGAAGGGAATAAGTGTGGGTGGGACTGAAGGATAGAGGCATGAAGAAAACAGTAGGGGGGACGTCTTACCTAGCCACCCATGGACTACAGCCAGAAACCACAGAGGCAGAGAGGGAGAGGCGGAGACGAAGAGCAAAACGCTGCTGTCAGACGTAAAAAAGTACGATTTTCAAGAAGTAAGACAAGAGTGCTGCTGTTCTTGTTGACAGCCAAGTATTTTGCAAATTACGCTACCAGTCAAAAGTTTGGACACACATTTGGACACATATCAAAACTATGAAATAACACAAATGGAATTGTGCAGTGACCAAAAAAGTGTTAAACAAATCAAAACTATCTTATATTTTAGATTCTTTAAAGTAGCCGCCCTTTGCCTTGATGAAAAGGCAAAGGCTTTGGAAAGAAATTCATACATAGGCATCAACTTCTCTATTTATATTCTAAGAAACACATTTCCAGCATTTAAGCATAAGCCTTTAGATCAAAATTGGCTTTAAGAGAATGAAAAGCATAGAACATTCAATCAGGTGTGTCCAGACTTCTGTGTATACAATAGGTTTTTGACTGGTTTCAAGAAGCTCACCCAACACACAAATGACCATATCATCTTTCAATTGAAGTCAGAAAACGAAACCGCCACAAATTGCAGTGAGGTGGTTTTGCCGCCACAGCAGCAAATGGAAATTTAACTGTCAGAGGTTTCAGCTTGCAGATGCGTTACATGCTACACTCCCCCCCCCCCTCCCTCCCCCCCTGTTTCACATGATGTCAGTTCTGATTCCCAGTGTGTTTTCTGCGCCGGCATGAAGTGAATTTCCTTCAGGACGACAAACGGCGAGGCTGAGAGAGAACGGCTCGGTGAAAACAGCAAAGAGAAACGCGGAGAAGAAAGGCGGAAGGTGGAATGGGTGGAGTGGAGGACAGAAACTGTGGGAGTCAGACACAGGCTCCCACCCATTCCCCTCCGCACAGTTTTTTCCCATTATTTGTCTCAGTATTCTCCGTCTCTCTCTCTCTCTCTGTCTCTCTCTCTCTCTCTCTCTCATCTCAGCAGTGCTAAGTGATGCAACTCTGCAGCCCTAAACTGCAATAGCCACCACTAACGCCTGCAGTGTGTCTCACACTGACACTGGCGTCTTCACTACTTAGGAGGAAGGTGGTGGTGGTGGTTGGAGGGGGAGGAGGGGGGGGAGGAGGGGGTGTAATCTCAAAACAGGGATTATCGCTCCTTTGCTTCTTCACTTGAAAGCGCTCTTTACATCTCTAAAGCAATTTGTAAGTTTCTCTGAGACTCGGCTCAACTTATTAAATGGGAGGGCGCTGCAGAAAAAGTCAGTTTATTTTCTTTCTGTAGGATAAAGACACAGTTTGCCGCTCATTACTTGCGTGGGTTTTATTTATTTTTTTAAATCACTGAGCTTTATTTGCAGCAGCTACTCTGGGATTTAATGCTTCTGAAAAGTCAGACAGTAACAGTTTTTAGCAATGCAAACAGCTCTTACGGTGTGTGTGTGTGTGTGTGTGTGTGCGTGTGTGTGTGTGTGTGCGAATGTGTCATAGGAGCTGGCAAAAGACCCGGACTTGCCATATCATAGTTATGACACATGGGGTGGGTGGGTAGAGAGCACCAGATGTGTTAAGAAGGAGGCGAGTTGAGAGGATTTGTGTGTGTTGTGTGTGTGTGTGTGTGTGTGTGTGTTGTGAAGTATTCAAAATGTAGTTATTCTCTGCCGTTATTGTTATTCCTGTATCTCCCATCCTAAAACTTACCACAGCCTACAGCTTTCCTTTCCCTTTCTGTCTCTCATTTTTCCTGTCTTGCTCATATTCCCTCTCCTCAGGTCTTTCCCTCCTTTCTGTCTTCTCTTCATACTCGTTCTTCACATCCATCCCTATGCCCTACCCACCATCACATACAGACACACAGGGAAAATCCAGCTTGATTCTGCGCAATCTACAAAATCCAGAAGAATAGCTTCGGAACCTCAGAAGTTGTTGCCATTTGTTTTATTTTTACTTGGAATAAGTAAGTTTGTCAGAAATTTTAGACAATCATAAATATCTAGAAGCCAATTGACTGACAACTTATCTAACAGTGAATTGTCCTGATGCAAGAAACCCCACTCTCCACACAGGCAACTACTATTTGACTGAAAAACCCACCCAAGGACCCAGCTACAATGGAGTTTAATAGCAGAAGATGTTTTAGCGACCTAAAACATCAACACTTATAACGTCAGGTTCCGGTGTCAGTCCCTCAGAATCAAAGAGATTGGCCCTTTCTAGACTCACCATTTTGCATTTTTCGTTCAACAATCATACAGGGAGAAATCCATCGTAGAAGAGGCAGAGAGACCAATTCCTCCACTGACAGTTGCCTTAATAGACCAGAATGCAATACAGCCGCTAGACATTTTGAGTAAAGGGTACAATTCCCAAAACTCTCGCTCTCTTCCTCTTACTATGCTATCGCTATCGCTCTCTCCACCTATAGGTATATAACCCACAGCTGAATGCAGCAAGTTCAGGCATGTTCTGCAGGAGTTGTCGAAAGGCATCCTGGGAAACGTAGGAAATCACTAACTGAAGTAGACGAGGCAGGCTGAAGGAAAGTGGTAAATGACAACACTTCATCACAAAACAGCTCCCGCAATGCATTGAACATCACAGAATGATGATACAGTATATAACCATGTAAAAGCATCTGAAGGCGTGATTTTCCTTTAAAGACGGCGGCGGCAGACAGGTAGGGTCATTGTCAGTGACATGGGAAGGTATTCAGTCCCTTGTTTGGCTTGTTTGCTTGAGAGCCGGAGAGTGCATTCCCTCAGCAAAGCAGGAACCAGCAGACAAACATGTTGAGTGGGAGGAGAGCAGCACTAACAGCAGCCACAGCCATAACACATTTCAGGCTCCCCTGGGGGGGGGGGGGGGGGGGGGGGGCTGTAGTGAAGGATAAACCCATCTCATGCCAGTTCAGCCCTTTTCATTTGGAAGATGGAGTTCAGTTTTTTTTAAGGTGATATAGGCTAAAACTTAACCATGTAGCATATTCATGAGATAAGTATTACCCCATCTGTCTGTCCATCTTCGCACTGTGTTCCAGCGTTTATGAAATTACACCAGTTTTCCTAATGGGGGGGGGGGGGGGTTATAAAGGTCGAATTTTCAGTCGGTAGGTCCCAAAACTTTACTGTCCCTGTGCCACACATCTATAAAGACTCTATGACCCCGTTTGCCACATCACTTTTGAGTTTAGCTGGGTTGGTAAAGAATAAGTTTGCCACACCAGCGATCCCAGGTTCTAATCCTTAGGGAGTCAATTTAGCACAACTGTTTCTTCATGCTTCCCCAGGCACCAAGCTGGTTGCAGCTTATCACAAATTACACACTTATTCACATAAAATATGACTGTCTCTGTGATTTTGACAAAACTTGGAGGACTGATGCATCTTGTTGGCTGATTGGCTCAAAATAAATCGTTATAATAAATCGCCCTAAATCGTTATTTACTCAGGGAAAGTCGACTGAGCACACTTTCTCTTTTTCAGTACCACCCTGCTTCACATTCATACATTTCCATACATTCACACCTGGGAGCTGCCCAGGACAACCACAGTCTTCTACTGGTGGCCGCTGAGCAGCTACAGTGGAGCAGCTGGGGGGGGGTTCAGTGCCTTGCTCAAGGGCACATCGATGGCAGTTGTTGAGGGAAGAGAGGGCTTTACTCATTCATTCAATTTCCCAGCTGGTCAGTGGATTCAAACCGACAACCTTTAAGCCACAAACCCACTTTTATAGGCTCCTGCCACTCCTACAACCCCACGTTACGAGCAGGTACAGGATCTTTAAAAAAAAAAACATAAATAAATACTATTCTGAACATATACTCAGAAAGTCATTAATTTTGTCTTTTATGTTTGTCTTTACCACAGCGTCAGCGGGTTAAAGCGGGGGGTTTGGGTGGGAGCGGGCAGCGCACTCCTCCACAAACCCAAACACTTCTTGCTCCCGAGCCGTACTGAAGGACAGGAAGACGCCAAAACACTAAACAGACCACAGCAATTACACCACAGGGGGTGACGCAATGTGAAATGATGGCATGCGTGTGTGTGTGTGTGTGTGTGTGTGTGTGTGTGTGTGTGTTTGTGTCTGTGTCTGTGTCTGTTTCGCAAGCTCTCTCGAAACATTGTTATTACCAAGCTGAATCCTCAGCCCTCAGTCACCAGACCGTCCATTCAACTGCGCAAATTGTTCTCAAGTTATTCAATATTGTTGTTTCAGCCACTGAATTAAGCCTGTATTTAGCCTCCCTTTCTCTCTCTCTCTCTCTCTCTCTCTCTCTCTCTCTCTCTCTCTCTCTCTCTCTCTCTCTCTCTCATTTTTTCCCTAGTATGGCGAAATCTATCAATCACATCCACTCTTCTCTTTATCTCTCTTTATCTCTCTCTGTCTTCATTTATTTCTCTCCCTGTGCCATTTCCTCACTCTGGAGATGTGACCCCCCCCCTCATCCATCACCCATCATCCCACCCATTTTTTTCTGTTACTCCCCTCCCCTCCCCACCCCACCCCACCCACCACCACCGTTTGGCAGCAGGACAAGGTCAACACAGCAAACCTCTTCACTTCGCTTCTCTCCACTCTACTCTACTCTTCTACTCTCGGCTCTCCCTCCCTCTTATTCTCCTCTCAGTGGAGCAACAGACAGACCCCTCCCCGATCCTTTCATCCACCGCCGCCGCCACCACCACCCTCCGAGGAGAGAGAGTGGGAGAGAGAGAGAGAGAGAGAGAAAGAGGAGGAAGGGAGGGGAAAAAAAGAGAGGAGAGATGTGGAAGGAGAAGTGCAGGGACGCAGAGAAAGAAGAACGGGGGGAGAGGGATATTGCGTGTTGTGTTGTTCCGAAGGCAGAAAGCGAGGGAGCTGGAGGGAGAGAGAACATTAGTAAATGAAAGACAGAGAAAGGAAAGGAAAGGAAAGGAAAGGAAAGGAAAGAAGGGGGGGGTGGTCGAGAGAGTGAGAGCAAGAGAGAGAGAGAGAGAGAGAGAAAGTGCTGTTAACCTTCATTGTCAGGCATTCATTTCACTAGACAGAGCCAGACCAACAGCAGTCTGCATCCCAGAAATCTCTCTCTCTCTCCCTCGCTCTCTCATTTCCCTTCTTTCTCTCTCTCTTTCTCGTTCTTTCTCTCTCTCTCTCTCTCTGTCTCTCTCTCATTCCCTCAGCTCTGTCATCCAGACCTAAAACACACAAACACATGCGCCTCACATTCCTACGTGCAGAGCAGATTCACCCAATTTGTTTCCACTGCGTGTGTATGTGAGCCTATGTGTGTGTGTGTGTGTGAGTGTGTGTGTGTGTGTGTGTGTGTGTGCCAAGCCAGTAAATAATAACCAATCCCAGCTGTACTGTAGGCCGCTGCTCTCATTCTCATTGGGGAAACAAAGAGCGAGAGAAGGAAAGAAGAGAGAAATAGAGGCTCCATCATATAATGGAGTAATGAGCTGGAAAAAAAGAAGTCAGTGCAGTTTTAACAGTTTAATTAATAACTTTTTTAACGCTAACAGACACTAAGAGACCAGTAGAATTGCTAGTGAGTTAGCTGCACCGAGCTGATAGCCGTCTCTAGCTGCCTGTCGAAAATAATCTAATTTGTATTGGTTTCAGTGGGGAGTTTCAGAGTCAAATCTTCTAAATGCTGTTTTAGAGGCTTCTCCACTCCGAGTGGGAAAAAAAACTCGCTACACAGGTAAATAAACTCTACGGTTTCCTTCCAGATTCCTTAAAATAATTAATCACCAACTCCTCCATCCTCGCTCGGAGGAAAATTACCTCCCAATTTCACCCTGATTTTCTGGATTTGTATGAAGTAGCTGAGCCTAATTGGAGCTGAATCTTAACCAAACAGAGTAACAGAACAGAATGTTTTTCCACCTTAAGGGGAGGAAAGAGTATAAAACCAGAGAACGGGAGATTAGGAGAGAATGTGCAACAGAGGCAGCAAATGGAAGAATTGGGAACAATAAAAGATAGATAGATAGACAGATAGATAGATAGCAGGGCATGGTCAGAGTTAACATTGATGGATTTAATTAAAAAATGCTGTATAAATATGGATGATTTCAGGCCTTAGGTTGGCCAAAAACTCAACAGTATTTTCTCAGAGACTTTCTCAAATGGTGGACATCTCAATGTGTTAAAACTGGGTGAGAGGTTGACACAAAAGTAACGGGCCAACATCAGAGGAGTGATGAGAAAAGAGAGCGATGATGAAAGGAAAGAAATATCTAACAGTCTATCCATTGTAGTCTAAATCTACAGCAGCCACGAGGGAAGGAGGTAGGAGCAAGCAGCCCATTTCTGATCCGACGCCCATCTGACGGCCATGGCAACTCACTCCCTCTTTACAATCATACTTCCCTCCTTTCCCAAGACATATTTTTCTTCCTCGCATATCCTGTTTTCTCTCTCTTTCTGCCTTCACTGTTCGCTCCCTCACTCTCTCAGGACTTTTCTCGGGGGCCAGTATTTTGTTTGAGAGTCTCATGCCGCTGCCCCCCCTCCAAAAAAAAACCTCAAACACAGACCCTAAAGAGAGAGGGAGGGAGAAGAGGAGCGATGGAGGGGAGGAAGGAGGGGGTGTCGGGGTGGGGTTTGCGGAATTTCGTCTGTGTTTGTTTTGGAAATGAAGGCACAGGCGCACGGCTCTCAGGAGGATAATGGAAAAGAGAGGGAGAAGAAAGGAAGGTTTATGGATGTGTGTGTGTACCCTCACAGGTGGCCTGCACACACTGACGGGGGGCCTTTGTGTATGTGTGTGTGTGAGTGAGAGAGAGAGAGAGAGTGTATGTGTACACAAGCTATGCCTATATGTCTGTGTGTTCATCACATGCTGCAGGCATACTTGCATGTATGCAAGTGTGTGTGTGTGTGTGTGTACACACACACACACACTGCCTATACTTCTGGCTGTCTGTTCATTGGATTGTGTTGGCATGTTGGCAAACTTAATACTGTGTGCTTGATGCATGTGTGTTTATTTGCAGATTAGCACACATGCATGTGTACTTTAGCATGTATGTGAAACAGCAAAGAGAGAAAGAGAGAGAGAGAGAGAGACAGGAGGTGAATGAGACATTCCTAGGATGGGGGTGGGGGGGTGGGGGGGGGCAGGGAGCCAGTGGTTAGTTAGCGGTTAGAAACTAAGAGGAGAAAAATGAATGCCTGGTCCAGGGCTGGGCCCAAAAACGATACCACAACCAACCAGCCAGCCAGCCAGCCAGCCAGCCAGCCAAGCACAGGAGAGAAGAAGAAGAGAAGGGAGAGGAGAAGGAGAGAAGGGAGAGGAGGAGGAGAAGAGAAGGGAGAGGAGAAGAAGGGAGAGGAGAGGAGAGAAGAGGTAAGTAGAGGAGAGGAGAACCAGGGGAGGCCTCCTCCTCCACCCCCTCACACCCCCCACCCTCCTCCCACATGAGGCCCGCTACTCCTGCCTCTGCCGCAGGGGAGAGAGCGAGGGGGAGTGGTGCTTTTATAGCTGGGCTGAACCCGCTGAACTCTCATGTACAAACAGCAGGGAAAGTATGGAGACAACAGAGGGCCGAGGCCAGCAGCAGCCACACAGGGGGCTTCAGAGGGGGTTTCAGGCTGGGACGCCCAGGACGGCCGGAGGTACGAGGAGGAGGAGGAGGACAGGAGCCACACAGGGGGCTTCAGAGGGGGTTTTCAGGCTGGAGGTACGAGGAGGAGGAGGAGGAGGAGGAGGTGGAGGAGACAGACAGGAGCGGCAGGAGAAACCTCCCACTGCTCTCTCCTCCCTGTTCAGCTGCACTCCAGCACTCTGCCTGGCATCACTGTCTGTTGGTTGGATGGTTTCTTTCTTTCTTTTTCTTTCTTTCTTTCTTTCTTTCTGTCTTCTTTCTTACCACAGCCCTCTGTCTCTCTCCAATCAGATTTGCTGTACACCATCACTTTGTTTTCCTTTCTTTCTTTCTTTCTTTCTTTCTTTCTTTCTTTCTTACCACAGCCCTCTCCCTCTCTCCAATCAGATTTGCTGTACACCATCACTTTCTTTCTTCCATCCTTCTTTCTTCTTTGCTCTCTTCACTTTATTCTTTTTCTTTCTTTTCTTCCCTTCATTTCTTTCTATCTTATTTTCTTTCTGTCTTTCTTCTTCTTTCTTCCTCCTTTCCATTCATTCATTCCACCCTCAATCATTTCACTTTCCTTCTTTTTTTCTTTGTCTTTCTTTCTCTCTTACTTCTGTCTTCCTTCATTTCTCCTTTCCTCCCTTTCTACACATACACTGTTTTAACACACACACACCCATATATGCCATATGTCCGAGCAGCACTCCCACCCTGCAGCAGACAGTGTGGGTGGATGCAGGAGAGAAGAAGGGGGCGCGGGCTGCAAGGCAGACGCACCCAACAACAACAGGAAAAGAGTTCGCTTGGCTCGGGGCCTTTTCCAAAATCCATCCATGACTGTCTGTCCAACCTTCAGAAAACAGCATGATGCAACGAGGCTGCAACCTGCGTATCGCCGCCGTCGGATGAAAACCTTGCATCTTCAAAAAATAAAAAACACATTTCACACCGACCGGCCGTGCAATTCCTGAACATTTCATAGGGACGGATCTGACGCGCCCATGTGGGTCACGCCCAAAAAGTGCCCCTGCCTAGACTCGGGCCCTTGTAAAAGCGTCAGAAAATCAGTGCAGCTGGAGTTAGGAGGTTTTTCTGCTGCAAAGCCCTATCAGCCTTTAAGGACGAGGATGAGGAGTCGGGCTCGGTGATCGGCGGTGGAGTCAGCGGGCGGAGGACTTGTGGGATTTGATGACCCAGAGTGTTGGGAGGAGAGTAAGGAAGCAGAGGTCTCGTCTCCACCCTGGCCCAATTGGGAGTTTGTGTGTGTGTGTGTGTGTGTGTGTGTGTGAGCCTATAGGGTTATAAACTTACTCACTACCTCCTACACAGTGCACACATATTTTAAGGCCTGGGTTTACTGTGCTTTTACATCAGCTGGTGGCCTAGTGGTCAGAGAGGCCGTCTCATACCCGAAAGTTCCAGCTTTGGATCGTTGCAAAAGCATACATACACCTACATACACACATTCATACATACATACATACTGTAGGTCAACATACATACTACACATGCATACATAGATCGACATACGTACAGTATATAGGCCTACTTGCATACACACATACAGTACATGTATAGACCTACATACTGTACATAGGCCTACATACATACTATGTGTAATGGGACAATATATCGAAATATATCAATATATCACAAAATAAAAATGTGACAATATGAATCGCAAGGTTGAAAAATGTATCACGGTATTAATTACATTTTATCCTGCTGTAGTAATCACAAATGAGACAGCTTGGCCATCACAATTTCACAACCTCTCCATCCAAATGATAAAGTGCAAATACATTTTTAGCCACTTAGACATTTTTCAATTATTGTTTGCATTCTAACAAGCCAATGCCATTGCTAGAAAGATTTGTGTCTCAGATATAAAGTCATACTTTGTTGTCTCTGAACTTTTTATTTATTACATCTTATCAATCGTGAACCCCATACCGTGCTGAATCGTATCGTGATATCATCCCATCCTAAATGTATAGGCTACACATAAATACACACACACATTCATACATACACACACACATACATAGCCGCCTATTGCCAACATTGTACATGTGACTGTATACAGTGCACAGCAGGCTACATGATGCTTCATAACAAGACTAACAGAATATATATATATAGCTCTGTTTTAATACAATGTGTCTATATGTCTAATCCTACAATACATTTTGCAAGGATACTATACAAATATGTATCACACTAACACTGTACTGATACCATAGGAGATTTAAAAAAAAAAAACACCATAAAGTACCCTAAGGTCACTATCAACTCACGACTGAGCACCACAGACACACTACACGTCACTATAGGAATATTATAGGAGTGTGATAGTGATGTTTTTGTCAAGGTAGAGAGAGGACAAGGCTTTGTAATTACCTGAAGGAAAAGCCCGTGGCAGTGAGACAGTCTCCTCTTCTCCCAGCTGTCTGTCTGTAGATGCTCACCAGCCGTCAATAAAACACAAATTTGCGGACACAAATTGCCCAATTCAAGCGAGTTTGTCTGGCGTTTCCCGTACCATCATCGATTAAGTTATCTGTTGTCACCGGCAGGTTAAAATAATTAAAAATTAAAAATTAAAACAGTAATAGTATCAAATCCTCCCACAGGGGATCGTTCAATTTCTGAGGAAAAAGAGAGGAGAAAAAAAATGCCTGTTGCGAGTAGAGTCAGTTTTCAGATCTGTGCAATCGAAAACCCTGTCCTGTAAATTGCGTTGCTAGAAAATAGACTGCCGTTTTAAAAAACAAAACAAAAATTAAAAAAAACAATATGGTGATAAAAATGTGAGGATGTAGGCTGCGATGTGTGTCAAATCCGCTGGAAAAGACAGACGCTCTCTCGGAGGTGCATCGCTCAGTTGCGACGCTGGTCAACTGAGCTTTCAGCGGCGGTGGATGAGGGAACAGGCTGTCTGGGAGGGAGGGAGGGGGAGAGAGAGAGAGAGAGAGAGAGGGAGAGAGAGAGAGAGAGAGAGAGGGAGGGAGGGAGAGAGAGAGAGAGAGAGAGGGAGGGAAGGAGGGAGAGATGCCAGAATACAGATCCAGCCTCCTCATCCAGCTGTTGACTCTCACGATAGGATTCTGCTGTGTGTGTGTGTGTGTGTGTGTGTGTGTGTGTGTGTGTGTGTGTGTGTATGTCTTTCTGTCTTTCTCTCTCTTTATGGTGGTGTGTTTTGTAGTATGATGGATTTATATTGAATGTTGTATTGTTTGTTGAAATGTGACATTACAGTTTTACTTAGAATTTGAATCCTCTGCCTCTCTCTCTCTCTCTCTCTCTCTCTCCCCTAGAGTGACTTTCCCTCCAGTAGAAAGCCTATCATTATTCAATTTCAGACTGGAAGAGATTTTTCCATCATGGTGTTTTCAAGTTCAGCGGTGGCGCTTTGTGTTAACATTTGGGCCTTTAGTTACCACCTTTCTTTTATTTCCCTGTCAGCCCACATGGGTTTAAAAGACATATCTGCACATACTGTGGAAGCATACTCCAGACAAAATCAAAGCTAAAATGAAAATTATTTCAGTGATGTGTGCAAAAATCATGACATAATTCATATTCAAATGCAAAAGCCCAGTTTGCATTTTCATTTTCAAGTATGTATGCACATTGTCTGCCAATATTAAAATGCAAAGCTAAAGTCCATTTCACATTTAATTTTCTCACCCTCTATGACAGAACCCTTTCATTACTTAAATGAAAATGAACAAGACTAGGTCAAAACCTAGTATATGGCTGGACCGTGTATGAGTGTGCCACGTGCCATGGCCGACAATTGGTGTAACTAACTCCGCTGTAGACTGGTAATACAGAATAATAGTCCATACATCCATACTGATCTCCGTTCCTGCGTGTCCCGTCTCCTCTCTCCGCCGCTGTCGTCTCCACCGTGCCCACGGCCCGCATTGATCCTCCCGATCCAAGCGGCAGTCGCTCTGCTACCCATTGGTGCCGAAAACGCAGTTCACCGGACAGCCGCTGACGCATCGGTGTCGGGACCCCCGCCGAAATCTCGGCCGGATCATCAGGAACAAATCGCCGCCCATCTATCGGCACTGGCCGGCACCGTGGCCCCGGGAAACTGGTGGAAGGTCGGCAGTAAACCTCGGCGTTTCGAAAGCTCCATGGTTGTCTGTGTCTCTCTCTCCGCCGACAGAACAAAGGGACTTCAGGTGGACTGAGCTCGCGCATATGCATCGAAATAAACGGTGATATGATATAATTGTATAGATTCTACTTTAGCTTCAGCTTACATGCATGATATTGGTCAGCCTGCTTACTGTGTGGGAGAAACAGGCTCCCGATCTCAGCGGGGAAACTAGACGGCGGAGAAAACGAAACTTAAATTTCTGGCTCTGTGACGCTATGATGTGCCACGTGCCACGGCCGACCAATGGTGTAACTTGATCACTCAGTCAGTCAGTCAGTCAGTCAGTGAGTAACAGACATTCGCGTTTATAGGGCTGGCCCCGCTGTTGCATTCCAGCCAAAAACACAATTTGAAATAGGCGTTTACTATTGTAATCGTGTCATCCATGACAAAAAGGAAATGCTAATTCAGTTCGCCATTTAACATTTCATTTTCATGTTTTTGTGTAGGGTTTACAGCACAAGGCTGACATAAATCAAATGCAATGGCATTGGCAACGTTTACATTATCATGTTCTCGTGGTCACGCATCTACCCTGTAAAATTCTAATGGAAATGTAATCCCTCTAGTCGCATTCTCGTAGCGATCGTGACTACACCCAGCAAACCTTCCCTCATCCTCATCGAGGCCAACAAGTCTAATAGCTGGTTTTCGTATTTTTTTATTTTTCGTATTTGTAAATAAGAATTGGGGGGAAAAAACACAGCTAGCATGCTAGCTATGTGTTATGTAGTGGAAAATGAAACACGTGTATATTCATGTGGCACAGCAGTTTTCCCTTGCATTAATCCTGTGAGTTTTTGGTTATTTTTAGGACCCACTCTTCTCTATTTTTCCTGTCTTTATTCATAGCGAGGGGGGTGGTAGCTGCTGATGCCAAGTATACCCAGCTGCAGCCTGCGGAACGGGGCGGGGCTACAGATCGACCCTGTAATCCCGCCCATTGATGATTTCATTGGGTTAGAGGTCAAAACAGGGTGAGACTACAGATCACCTGTAATCTAAACTGAGAATCCACTATTGTTGGAAACGAGGGAAGTAGTGGTTTGTTTACTCAGCGGTAGTTATTCAGTTTAGTTTCCTACCGTACATATATTCACAAACACCCTGTTGCATGTAATTTTTAAAATTAAAATGTTTTTATGGTGAAATATATTACCTTTTAAATTTTTTTCAAATGACAAAGACAGTACAATTCACAGTAAGTGTGTGTGTGTGTAGAGAGAGAGAGAACATTACTTTTCACTCACTACAGTACTCACTATTCAAATCATCACAATACACAACCGACAAGCATAGTTAACATCAAGGCTATCATAACTGGCTCGCTAGCTGCTAATGTTAGCTACAGATCGCTAGCTGCTAACGTTAGCTACAGATCGAACCTGTAATCTCACCCATTGATGATTTCATTGGTTTAGCGGTCGACTTCATTGTTTTAGCGGACGATTTCATTGGTTTAGCAGTCGACCTGTACCCCCGCCCCTATCTGTAGCCCCACCCTTATCTGTAGCCCCGCCCCTATCTGTAGCCCTGCCCCTATCTGTAGCCCCACCCCTATCTGTTTTTTTTTGTTGTGCCTTTTTTCCAGCTGCTGTGAAGAGATGGAAGGTGAAGGCCACAGAAAATGAAAAAACAGCCACAGGACTTCACCTGAAACAAGCAAATGCAACATTATTTTCAAAATGTTTTTTGTGTTTTCTCTATATCCCGAATGCTTTCTTTTGTTGAAGAGTATTATGTAATGTATTTGGGCTTTCTCTATGCCCTCTCTATGACCTGGCCACAGTCAAAAAATGCTCCAACATCAGAAGAGGCTCTGGAAAGATTAATATAAATTTTTTTGTTATGCCTTTTTTTCCATCTGCTGTGAAGACAGGTGAAGGCCACAGAAAACGAAAAAAGCAGCCATAGGACTTGCACCAGCAAGGACTGGGGGACGGGGTTTGGGATTTGTCTCAATAAACAAGCAAATGCAACATTATTTTCACTATAGCTGCGAGGAATATGAAATGCCAAGTTCATTGCCTGTGATCTGTCTGCTGAACAGCCTCATGGAAGTGATGTGACAATAAACAAAATTCGTTAAAGCAAGTGATTTGGCGTTTTCAAAGTCATTCTATTAAAGGTACTGTTTGTAAGATTCAGAAAATGCTTGTTATTAGTGACACCTGTGGCCGTTAAGGTAACTGCAGTCAGCATCCTGTTGCTCGTGCTCGCGCATGTGCCCGCACTCCGTAGGCGCGAGCGAGCATCCTGTGTATCAGCCAAAACAGTGACCATATGAACGTGATGGACAGGCGGCATCATGTTGATAGATGAGGAAGCAGTTTCTTTTTTTTTTTTTTACTTGCATTCAAATGTCAGTCAGATTTGCTGATCGCCATGGTGGCACAGAGAAAAAAGTACGACCTGAAATTCAAGCTGTCAGTTGTCAAATTTGCTGAACAAAACTCAGGAGAAGCAGCAGCAAGACATTTCTCTGTTGATCTTTTCTAAGGTAGGCTATCGTTATTTTGATACGGGGCTCTCTCTCTCTCTCTCTCCCTCTCTCTCTCTCTGCTTTAGAACGTAACCGCTGTGAAACAATCAGAAAATAACGTTTTATTTCTCTGATTCACCGGCTTTCTCGCTACTACCGCTCCCTCTCTTCATTCACTTTCTAGCTTGCTCGACCATCTCTCTCTCTCTCTCTAGCTCGCTCGACCATCTCTCTCTCGCTCTCTCTCTCGGGCTATTAATTGAAGTTATATGTAGGTTAAGTATGTTTTCAGTGCTGTGTTTTTATGAGGAGGAACTCTGATTATGTGTGAACTTTGTCGGGTGATAGCGTTACATTGGCTGTATTTATAACATTATAGGTCGGCGTTAGCTTGCTAGCCAGTTTTCATATGTGAAAACAGCAATAGTTTCACCGTGAAGCTCAGCAATGTCGCTATCTGTTATCTGCAATAACGCTAACTGTTAGTGAACTACACGGAATATGTAACGTTATATGTATTCATCATTTCCTGAATGACTGTAGTTCACCTTGCTGTGTCATTACAGCTTACCATTGTTTATTTCACCGTTACTGTAAATCAGCATTGTAGTTCACTGTACAAACGCCAGATCCATGCAGCGTAGCTAAGTTACAGCTAGCTGGCTAACCTTAGCATAGCTTTGTGTACAGTTAGATTTGGCCGCCGCTGCCGCACACGGGAGAAGTTTGCCTTCAGGGCTTTCTGCCAGAAAGCCTTTCTGACAGAAATCCACGGTTATGGTTTAGGTAGGGGTTAGGGTTACCCTAAGGCTTTCTACCAGAAAGCCCTGAAGGCAAACTTGTCCCGTGTGCGCCGCTGCCTTGCATCGCTCTTGGCTAGTAGAAGGCAATCGTTATACACCTTTGCTTTGTAACGTTACATCATTTATTGTTGGCTAAAATCAACACTATTTGTCATAATAGCTACATAACTTAGTATCATGGATCATGTTAGCTGGTGAAGTGATTTGGCAAGCTAGCCAACTAACATATCTACTCAGAAAGTATTACGTTACGAGCAAGCAAGCTATAGAAGTAGTGAAGCTGAAGAGACTAGCCACGGGAGCGCGCATAACGTCACATCCGTTGGAATCTCCCGGAAAAAACGGCCCGAGTCCTTCACATAGAATGTAGCTTTACACACTGTTACAGGCAACGGAGAAAGACGGCTGAGGTCTCATTTTTTAAGTTACGTTACAACCCGTTCACACATTGGCAATAAAAAACGATTTATACATGTAAAAAGTTTGTAAAAGTTACATATAGGACCTTTAAGCTGAGACGGATTCCATATTCTGTTAGCGTTCAGAGGTTGCTGGTAATAGCCAAGCAATGTTAGATATAGTAATAAAGTCAATGATCACTCAAAGCTAACAGAACATTTATTTATTTTAACTTCAGCATTTCAAAGTAACACTGCAATGTGCATCTAAGCCAATACAGTGCCATCCCAGCGGCCTACATGGCGCGTCACTTAATGTGCAAAATGCAAACCAACTACACATTTTAAGAACAGGGCAGGCCTAAGTATGCTCTTGCATTATAACAAAGTAATAGCTTATAGCCTATAAAACATTACAGATATGCCTATACAAAAATAAAATACAACAAAATGGCCTATAATAATACCCATCTTCTTCCATGTCCGCAGACTCTGTGCCACTGCCATCCTCCTCATCTTCGCTCTCAAATAAGCAGCTCTGCAGACAACCCTCGGCTTCAATCTGGCTGCACTCAAAAAATGTCAATATTTTGGCTTCAAAATGGCCCTTCAGAAACCTATGGCTGATGTCACACTCATCATGTCCATCTTTTTTTTACAGTCTATGGTTGAGTGTCATTTTGTGTTTCTTACAGGGAGCTAAGTTGATCTCCACACCTGGCTCTAGCCTGGCTCTGTTTATTCATGCTAAACCAGATAAGATTTATTTTGAACTTAATGTTGAGCATTTTCAGTGTGACATACATTGATTAGACATCGATCAGACAACACTGACTTCATCAGCCTTTCACCTCTACTACAGTCAGGCAGTCAGTCTGTTGGAGCCATAATGAACTATGAGCTATGATTATGGTTAAAACTTGGGAAAAAGGGAGTTAAATGTATGAAAGTAATGAAAGTAAAATGATTTATATAAAGCGGTATACAAACATGCTATGGTAAATATGGTATGGTTAAATATGAATGTTGAATGGTTTCTGTATGCTTATGCCTTGCTCCCCCTTGGGTCAGCTCTGCTACTGCATGTATGTTGTTTATTTAATTAAGTGGTTTAATGACACCTGGGGGAAGGACACCTGGTGAGATGGGGGAGCGGAACAATTTTTCGACCGCAAATTATAGAAAGTATACCACTGAATTAGTGATTAAGTTTTGTTATTTTGAAAGTCAGTTGAAGAATATTTTCGTTAAAATCTTTTGTTAATAAAATACCTTTGTTGACTTTGGATCCGCAGTTATCGTTTGGATTGCGTGGCTTACTGTATGTGGGAATTGTTGAAGCCACTACACAGTCAGAAGCACAAATCAAAAGTTGGTCAATGTAGAGAAATTGATCTAAATCAATCTCTAATGGTCCTGATGTTACATCATGTCATGTCTGACATGTCTGTCTATAACCGTTTAACTGATAACTGTGTCGCAATGCTTCGGTGCATTATATTGAATTGAACTGAACACATGCGCCGTGGGTCTGTACAGGATCTGTGCTTGTTTTGTGCTCCATGAACGCACCTCCAGGCCATGGGAACGCTCCAAGCACATTCACAGCTTCTGCTTCTGGTGTTGACAGCCATACAGGCTAGCTAGCTGTTAGCGGAGGCTTTTAGCTGTATCCATCAAGCTCGATCACATTAAACTCAACCGCAGAGAGCTAACTAGTTAGCCGGCAGTGTGCAGCAGTGAAACTGAACCAGAAACAGAAAAGTCTGCCAGCGCTCATGAACGCTGTAGTCAACGCAACTAGGCTCGTTAATGTGGGCCAAGGAAAGATAATGCGCATGTATTTTGCATTTTCATTTGAATTTTACAGGGTAGATGCGTGACCACGAGAACATGATAATGTAAAGGGCGCCAATGCCATTACATTTGATTTATGTCAGCCTACACAAGAACATGAAAATCAAATGTTAAATTTAATTAGCATTTCCTTTTTGTCATGGATCGTGCGATTACAATAATAAACTGCTATTTCAAATTGTGTTTTTATTTTCATTTAAATAATGACAGGGTTCTGGGGCGCCCCGGTGGCTCACCGAGTAGAATACGCACCATGAGGCTCAGTCCTACCTGCAGCGACCTGGGTTCGAGTCCGGCCCACAGTCCTTTGCTGCATGTCCTCCCCACGCTCTCTCTCCCATACCATCCTGTCTCTCTCTCACTATATCTGTCCAATAAAGCATAAAATGCCAAAAAAAAATAATAATAATGACAGGGTTCTGTCATAGAGGGCGAGAAAATTAAATGTGAAATGGACTTTGGATTTGCATTTTAATATTGGCAGACAATGTGCATAAACACCTAAATTAAAAATGAAAATGCAAACTGGGCTTTTGCATTTTATTTTTATTTGAATATGGACAGAATTATGCTTTGTGACCACGAGAAAATGATAATGTAAAGGACCTCCATTTCAGAGTAAGTGTTAGTGTTTGTCTGTTTGAACCGGGTTGAACCAAGTTGTTAAACGGTAATTAACATCTTTCTTCCTGTCCTAATGGCAGAGACGAGGGAGGCAACGAAACTTGTCGGCCTGTAGGTTTGAATAACGTTAAAGCTACGCTATAAAGTTTTTTTGCTTTTTAACGTAAATGTAAAAATGTAGCCTACTTGACTGACCACACTTACATCAGAATAATGTTTTGTGTTTTTTTCTCCAGTGCTCTGAATACAATTCAACCTCATCTACTGGCTCATGTGTGCTTGGATGTGTCCCCCCAGCTTGTAAAGTGTATTATTAGTTACTTACCACAGCATGTCAGACTGAATCATTTCAATTCAGATGTGTACTGACTAGAGCCTCAAGAAACAGCTCTATCCCCATTCCTTTTCAGTTTTTACATCTTTGATAGCAGAGATAAACAGTTTTCTAATGCTGCTACCCTAGTCAGCTGTAACTGCTGAGAGTGACCTAGTCTTATACCTAGTCCTATACATTACTGTTTAAACAGCTTGGTGTTCCCTGGTTTCTTCTATGGACCTTGTCTTGCAATGTTGTGGTTTCCACTCAGTTACTTGCCATGTCATCCCCACGTCATCCTCCAGAAAAGTGAAAATAAGATAAATATTGTTTTCACAGACCCTATATCATCAACACAGTAGAATTAATTAAGACATCACTGATCATGGAGCCTCAATGTAATTTACTCAGCGTTGGTTAAAATCAAAGCCATCGTTGTCTACTATGGGCTGACAAGTTCGGGCAAAAAGTATGGCATTTCGTTGAAATGGAGGTCCGTCCTGTCCGGAAGCCAGAGCCTGTCCTGTTCACGCCTCCACAGTACTTACTTCTTTTCTGGATTGACAAACTAAAAAATTTACAAAAAGGAAAAATGCACATCTCGCTTTCCTTTTCTGTGGTGTCAGCTGAAATGTAAAAGCAAAGTGGCAGTGAAATCACTTTTTTATTTATTGTGTTTAAATGACTAAAACGATTGATGCTGGAGGTACAAAGTACACACATTATTTTAATATTTGTAGACAAAGGACTTTGGCTTTGCATTTTAATATTGGACAAATATTGGACAGACAATGTGCATACATACCTAAACTTGAAAATGAAATGCAAACTGGGCTTTTGCATTTGAATTTGAATTGATTTTGGCATACATAACTGAAAATTAAATTATTTTCATTTTAATTTTGTCAGTATTATGCTTTCATACATCTCTGTACAAAGTGAGTATAACAAAGATATTTCTATAGAAACAAGGGACCACACGTTTTGTCCAAGCTTTACAAAGTTTACCATCTCAACTCTTTCATAATTGTCTATAGGAAATTAATAGAATTCAAAGTAATTTTGCCATAAAGAACCCTTCACTGCTGATCATACAACAGATAAAAGAAGATAAGGTGAATTTCATTTGCAGTTTCCTCCAAATCAGATAAGACAGATGCTGATGCTGCTGTTCTCTCCTGGTGCATTGTGTTCTACAGCTGATAGACATGGATGGACCTGACCTTAACTTTGCAAGAGACTTGGAGAGATCTTTGGCTTCTGTGTAACACACAGTTCTAGCATATTTAGCTATTCATAGTTTACTTTTATACCAAATGTCAACGCAGCATTTTTTATTTTTAAATTGGAAATCATTTGTTAGAAAACAATAATTCGAATAAAAATGCATGGGAAGTCCAAACAATGCAGTAGTTCCCCAGTCTGAAAATAATTTGTTTTTAACATCCTGTATTGATTAATTCTAACCCAGTCATTAAAAATAAGTAAATAACTTGTGGAAATAATTTAGGCAGTGCATGCAGCAAACTATTTGACCCCAACTGAACTACATTAGACGGGTTTACAGCTAAACATGGCTGTGGTGTGGCCAACTCAATTCTCTATTCAAGTAAACCACTTTCCACCAAACATCTATCTATCTATCTATCTATCTTTTTTTATTTAGGCTGTTGCCATTGCAGATGATTTGGCAGCTCTGGTGTCAAATAACCTGATATTGTAGCTCTAGTAGGATTAAGTGCCATTTGGCCCTGCTGTGGCCTAGTAGTTACTGTGTTCAATCTCTCCCTCTAGTGGTCAGAAAATAGAAATTATAACATGGAGCCCTCTGAGCTGAAGCATAAACCAGCTCTTTATGACAGTTTTAGCCTTGCTAAAAACATTAACAATACTGCCGAAGTGGGTTTCCAATCATGTCACATCAATACAGAGAAATGACTTTACTACTAATTTTGGTATAACAAACTTTTTGGACTCCTTGCAACCTTGAATTTCCATGAAGGAGTGAAAATTGTAAGAAAATTATGAGGCTGTTGGGGGGGAAAAAAGATATTACCACACTTAGCTCCATGTAGTTTGATTGATTTGATTGATCAACTTTTACACACATATTGTTTATGCAGACTGAAGAATAGCCTGATGGAAGTGAAGTGTGTTGGAGATTAACAGACTTGTTAGATGGCAGGCCTGTCTCAAAGGATGTGACAGCACCAATTATCATGAGTGGAAAAACTTGAGGTTCACTTCCCAGTAATGTTGGCCGTCCTCATCATTCTGATATCTGAGAGGGTTTACTCAAGCTGTATTTAGCCTGGGACTACTGTTAATTCTGAGTTGGATTCATCCCATGTACAACCTAATCGTGAACTGGCACAAACTAAATGTCCTACTCTTTCTGAGTCTCTGTGTGGATGCATGCAGGGTATCAGGGCAGTCTACTGATTAAAGTAGAGAGGTTATGACTGGAGGGTTGTTGGTTTGGGCCCCAGCCGGGAAAATTTAGAAGTAAATAAACAAGTCACACAAAGACAAATCTGGGAACGGTTTATCCACTGTGCTACAGACACGCTGGACATTTTCAAATGTCCAGCGTGTCTTTCTTGAGGTCAGAACCCCTGATCCCCTTGGCATGGATACATATGTCACCATCACAAAAAGTGTGCACAAACACAGTTAGACTTATGTTTCACTACTGGGATTGTACAAAACTCAAAGGTCCAGTCCAGTAAAAGATGAATTTAAGCAACAAATAAGACATGTAATATTACTGCTCAAAATTATCATCAAATCACATTTTATTTTATAGATTGCACAAAATTAAAAAGACTTAAAAAGACAAGATTAAAAAAGACTTATGTTTCACTACTGGGATTGCACAAAACTCAAAGGTCCAGTCTGGTAAAAGATGAATTTAAGCACCAGAGAAGTCATGCAATACTAGTGCTCTAAATTATCATCAAGCCATCGCTGAAAAATAGATGTCTTAAAGCTGGGGCCTCTGGTCGTCCATATGATCATGGATATTTGAGTCTTTTAGTCCAGCATGGTGATGGTCTCCATGGAGCTCCAGTACTCTTCATCTTCTTCCTCCACCTCCAGCACTGGGGAGACGCTGGGCTGCTGACAAATCCGATAGAAGGGCCCCGTTTGAAAAAGATCATCAAAGTCTTCCAAAAAGGCGGGGTTCTCCTTCCAAAGTTGCCAGATATCCTGATCCTGGCACTCCATGGAGCTTGAGTATTCTTCAGCTTCCTCTTCTTCATTCAGCTCAGGCACTGGGGAGACACTGGGCTGCTGACTAACAGTTTGCTTTGCCACCCTTCTTCTTGTTGGTGCATGGCTGCGTGGAGCGTCTGGAGGCCTGGGTGTCCCATGGACTGCAACAGGATGTTGCTTGATGGTTTTGATGGGGCCCTTAAGCATTTTGTCCATGCTCTGCCCATGCTCGACACCAGAGAAGTCCAGCACGGCGATGGTCTCCATGGAGCTCCAGTATTCTTCATCTTCTTCCTCCACCTCCAGCACTGGGGAGACGCTGGGCTGCTGACAAATCCGATAGAAGGGCCCCGTTTGAAAAAGATCATCAAAGTCTTCCAAAAAGGCGGGGTTCTCCTTCCAAAGTTGCCAGATATCCTGATCCTGGCACTCCATGGAGTTTGAGTATTCTTCAGCTTCCTCTTCTTCATTCAGCTCAGGCACTGGGGAGACACTGGGCTGCTGACTAACAGTTTGCTTTGCCACCCTTCTTCTTGTTGGTGCATGGCTGCATGGAGCATCTGGAGGCCTGGGTGTCCCATGGACTGCAACAGGATGTTGCTTGATGGTTTTGATGGGGCCCTTAGGCATTTTGTCCATGCTCTGCCCATGCTCGACACCAGAGAAGTCCAGCACGGCGATGGTCTCCATGGAGCTCCAGTATTCTTCATCTTCTTCCTCCACCTCCAGCACTGGGGAGACGCTGGGCTGCTGACAAATCCGATAGAAGGGCCCCGTTTGAAAAAGATCATCAAAGTCTTCCAAAAAAGCGGGGTTCTCCTTCCAAAGTTGCCAGATGTCCTGATCCTGGCACTCCATGGAGCTCGAGTATTCTTCAGCTTCCTCTTCTTCATTCAGCTCAGGTACTGGGGAGACGCTGGGCTGCTGACTAACGGTTTGCTTTGCCACCCTTCTTCTTGGTGTGTCGCTGCGTGGAGCATCTGGAGGCCTGGGTGTCCCATGGACTGCAACAGGATGTTCCTTGATGGTTTTGATGGGGCCCTTAGGCATTTTGTCCATGCTCTGCCCATGCTCAACACCAGAGAAGTCCAGCACGGCGATGGTCTCCATGGAGCTCCAGTATTCTTCATCTTCTTCCTCTACCTCCAGCACTGGGGAGACGCTGGGCTGCTGACAAATCCGATAGAAGGGCCCCGTTTGATAAAGATCATCAAAGTCTTCCAAAAAGGCAGGTTTCTCCTTACAAGGTTGCCAGATGTCCTGCCCCTGGCACTCCATGGAGCTCGAGTATTCTTCAGCCTCCTCTTCTTCATTCAGCTCAGGCACTGGGGAGACGCTGGGCTGCTGACTAATGCTTTGCTTTGCCACCCTTCTTCTTGTTGGTGCGTGGCTGCGTGGAGCTTCTGGAGGCCTTGGTGTCCCATGGACAGCAAGAGGATGTTGCTTGATGGTTTTGATGGGACCCTTAGGCATTTTGGCCATGCTCTGGCCATGCTCGACACCAGATAAGTCCAGAAGGTTTATAGGATGGGAGACTGTGGGCGGGCTGCAGAGAGAACCACTCTGAGTGCTGCTGAAGATCAGAGGCTCCAAGGGGAAAATGTCTGAGCTGTCCTCTGGTGTTTCGACAAGCCCACGCAGTTCTTGTGGAGAACCCTCACTCAGAGGAATACAGTTCCTTTGTCTTGTTCTGCAGGTATCAGACCTGGCAGTTTTTGGCCTGGCAGGTGGAGTGGGTGCAGAAAGCCCCCTTTCTCTTGTTCTGCAGGTATCACACCTGGCAGTTTTTGGCCTGGCAGGTGGAGTGGGTGCAGAAAGCCCCCTTTGATTTGTTCTGCAGGTATCAGACCTGGCAGTTTTTGGCCTAGCAGGTGGAGTGGGTGCAAAAATCCCCTGACACTGAAGGTTTTTCAGTGAAGCCTCCATCTCCAGTCCTAGGGTGGCATTTTTGATGGGACAATGAGTGACAGACCCTGTTGCCACATGCTCAACTGGCGCAAGGCGTGCCCGGCTAGGAGGTGGATTATATACAGGTGTGCTGAGTTTAATCATCACCTTACTGGATCTTGGAGTTGCCACTTGTGAAGCATGTTGTGCACAAACAGGTCCAGCTGGATCATTGACACATAAGCTGCTTTGCTTTGTCACTGGTTGCGTCACCCTTCTTCTTGTCTGTGCGTGGCTGCGTGGAGCTTCTGGAGGCATGGGTGTCCCATGGACTGCAAGAGGATGTTGCTCAGAAATGCAACAGTTGTCCCTCGGTGGTTGTCTCTCCTTACTCTCTTCCTTCATTTTACCAACCGAGTTCTTTGACACCGTTGTATGTGCTGACATCTCTGGGTGCTTGTTTGCTTTGATGGGACCCTTAGTCATTTTGTCCATCTTATTACCCGACATGTTCTCAGTTGTGGCAGGTTTGGTGGGAGGCTTGGCATCATTGTCCGTCTCACCCTTTTGAAGGCTTCTGGTGGTGATAGGTTTGAGGGGACCTTTTGGCATTTGGTCCATCATTTTTCGCCACACGCACTCAGTTGTGGTAGATTTGATAGGAGCCTTGGCCTTATGGTCCCTCTCACTCACTAGAAGGCTTCCGCTGGTGATAGGTTTGAGTGGACCTTTAGTGTTTTTGTTACTCGTCCTCTCCTGCACACAAGAAAAGGTCTTTTTAATGTGTGGGGATGTCAAGCCAGCCACTGTGAGGAGTGGGAGCTTGACTGGTGGACTGGTCTTCACAATTGGTGACAGCCATTCTGTCTCCACCACCTTTTCACCAGCAGCGGTGCTGTTGATCAGTTGGGACTGATGCTTCTGCCTCCCTTGAGGCCTTTGCTGGGAAACTCCATGGGAACAGCTCCGGCGCCCCAGCAATTTAGGGAGAGGATCTAGACGGCCAGTCTCAGAGCTCTGTAGAGTGGTGCCTTGTACCTCCAACACCAGCGGTTTCTGGGAAATTTGGTGTTTGTATCCGTCTTTCATGACTGTAGGGTATGTCACCTGTTTTATCATGCTCAACTTCACTAGACTTTCAGAGTAATCTCCATGCAAAGACATTTGTCTTGCCTAAAAGTAGAGGACAGTGAGCAGAAACAAAAAGTGCATACCTGAATCAGTCAGTAGAATGTGGTAGAATCAACAGAATGCAGTGACAGTGTACAGTTGCTAGATTAATTGTATTTGAGGTATGTGCCTTTTACTTTGCGTTCTCTCGCGTTCGAACAGTTTGCACTGCACACTGAACACCCATTTTATAACCACGCACTGCTATTGTGTCACAGACGGGCCATTGTGACATACCACTTCGATTCTGACTGATCTTAAACAGCTGTCCTTAATTTAAAAAAAAAATGTTTTGCGGCAAATAAAAGCCTAAATATATTAAATTCATTCGAGCTACACTGTTAATAAACCAAACCTAATTAGTTATTTTTATTAGATATTTTGTTAGGGCTCATGATGTTTATGTCACATAAATAAACCATTTAAATTGCATTCGATTAGAGTCTACTGTGTTTATCCAAACCTATTTTTTGCCTGTCTGTCCATTTCAATCAACGAAGCCGTTTTTTATTTTTTCATATTTAACAGCCTGAACAGTTCCAATATAAATAGAATCCAAATATAAATACTAATAGGCAGTAAACATCTGTTGTCTCCATCTGTATACATTTAATATAGGCTTTCATAATGTGAATAGTTCTGACAACGCACATCTGCACGTCTAGACACATTTCTGTAGCCTACGCTATATCCAGCCTCATGTATAGGAATGTGAATATAGCGATATTAATTTGCACATCCACTCTTTAAATCTAATACATGAGCCAATGATACACATTGTGCACACAAAATAAACGATCGATCGATCTATCTAGGCTATCTATCTATCTATTCATATTTTTTCTCAGTAGCCTACAGGTTGTAATTATGTTTTAGGCTACATCCTCTTTATATTCTTAACATCCTATTTTTTTCGGGGATCATTTAAGCGTCAGTCAGTCAATCAGTCTGTCTGTCTGTCTGTCTGTCAGTTTTTCAACCTAATCACTTCCATAATGGACATGTTAGATGGAAACTTTTTTGTAAATGTCTGATTTGATATAATGCAGCTTGACAAATTCAGTAGGCTATGTCTTGACGAAAGCTTGACGAATATTCCGTCAATTCTTGGTTATTTGAAACTATTAAATGTGAGATTTCTTTTTTTGAACTTATTTTATTTAGTATCAGAATAATACATTGATCACATACAAACACATACAATCTTGTATATTCCTTGACAGCCAAGCTCATCCGACATTTTCAGTTACCAATCAGAGTTTTTAAGAGGGAAAAGACATTGTTGCAAGAGAATATCGTAGGCAAAAAAATAAAAATAAAATAAATAAATAAATAAATAAATAAATAAACAAATAAATAAAAAATAATAAAATAAAAATAAAGAAAGAAAAAAGAGACATAGGTATATATACATATATATCTTTTTTCAAGTATTCTTCTATTCAGCCATATACCGAATTACAGGTGTCCATCTCCGCACAAAAATATCCTTTTTCATTTGCAATTGTGCAGTCATTTCTTCCATTCTGTACACCTGTCTCAGTCTCTTAGGCCATTGTTCCACTGTAGGGGGTTGATTTTGCAACCAGGAAATAGTTATCATTTTCCTTGCAATTAACAGTAATACCCTTAAGATATACAAATTATCCCCATAGAGTATACTTCTCAGTATACAAGAATATAATACAGTGGATTCAAAGGTAAATCAACATCTAAAATGACTTTTATTTCACGTTTAATATTTTCCCCAAAATTTCTGCAGTCTTCAATCCCAGAAAATATGTGTATGATCCCCAATCATTCCACAGCCTCTCCAGCATAATGGTGAGGGCCCTCCAACAAACCCGGACACCACTTGAGGGGTCCTAAAGTACCTAACCTTAACTTTCCAGTCAAACTCCCTCCACATAGGACTATTTGTGATCTTATGGCTACTTAAGTAACTTTCCTTCTTCATCCTCTATTATCACATTAGCTTCCAACTCCCATTTTTCTTTAATATAAAAGGTATCTACTTAATCATCTAATTGTAACATTTTATAAATATTGGATATATGCTTTCTTTCCATCAAATTATTTTCTATCAAATTGATAAAATACCGTTCCACATTTGTTGGAGGTCCCTTAATTGCTTCCCACTCACTGTGAGTCATTATATAATGCCTTATTTGAAAGTATCTAAACAGGTCTTTCGAAGGCAACCCAAAACCTTGCTGTAGCTGTGCAAAAGATTTCAAACGATCTCCTTCCATTAATTGATTAATGGTAACCAGGCCCGAGTCCACCCACCTTTTAAAACCACCAAATCAAATCAGACATTGTTAGATGGGAAATTTTACCTCTCTCTTTATTGGGAAGAATAGAATCAATTCGAATGAATGCACTACCCAGATTTCTCTTTCTCATTCAGTCTTTGCCCATACCAGTACCTGCTACTACTTTCAAGATGTTAGATAAACTCTTATCGAAATATATCTGGCAGAAGAAAAGACCTAGAGTTAGGCTCAAAACACTCCTTTTACCAAAACACAAGGGTGGTCTTGGCCTGCCAAATCTTAAAAACTACTATTGGGCAGCCCAACTACAGATATTGGTGCATTGGATTAAAAATGACTTGGATACAGGATGGGTACAGATTGAACAAAACTCAATTCCAGAGACTCCTCTCTGATCAATAATATTCTTGGGTAAAGCACACTGGAAAAAAATGAAGATTAGAAACAACTGGATACAAAATACACTGACAGTGTGGGAAAATGTAAGGAAAAAGGGGGGAGGACCAAGTTCAATATCAAGGGCCATGCCAATAGCACAATAGCAGATAATACAAATTTTCCTCCATCTTTAAATGTGAGATTTCAATGATCAGCTGTTAACTTCTTCTAAAATTCTCAATATAGTAAACTATAATATAAACTTTGATTTATATCCTGCCCACACTGTCCAAAATGTTTTCACAGTGACTTTTTGTTCATTTTCAGATCTATCCGGCCTGATGTGTACATTATAGAGAACAGATCACATACAGAAAATCACATAACATATGAGGAGGCTATTCCAAAAAATATGGGGAAAACATCACCTGTTCATCATTCATTATTTATAAAATACTGAGGATTCAGTCTGTAAAAGAATCAGTCAATTTGTCAGCTAGGGACGAAAGTTATCATCCTTTAAAAAGTACAATCATTTGTTTTAATGTTGTGATATTAGTCATTTTATGAGTAGATATCACATTTTCAAGTGATATTTCATTTTGCAACAACATATGTTATGTCTCAAATCATGTCTTAAGACAGTGAGAGCATCAACACCCTTCCTTGTGTTTGAACTGCAAAGTTTAGGCTGCTGCAAACAAACGTGTGAAGTTGAACAGTGTGTTGTTGCTGTCTGTCTATGAAGAATGGAATGAAATGGAAAATAGAGACATGATTTGGCCTTGACTAAATTCAGCTTTTTATTGGCTATTGGTCCTTGTAGCGAAAACAAAGTCTGCAGCAAACTTACTGCAGATAAACTGCATTCACTGCTGTTTTAGCATTTCCACCACTGTGAAGTTACATATCATTACATCAGTCTGTCTTTTTTTTGGGACAACACACATCTGTGTTACATTTCAACACAAGATACTGTATATAAATAAATATATATATGTTATATGTATATATATATGTTATGTAAAAATGTCATGAACATATTCTGTGTGAAAAGGTAACACAAATGTGTGTTGTCCCAAAGAAGACACAAAGGCACAGGTGTGTTCAAAATGTTAAATGTTAGGTGTTGGTGGTAGCGTCTTGGTGTCTTTACAGTCTTGTTAATATTGTAATACCCTATCACAGAAGCTGAGAGGATAGAAGGGGCCCTTCTTGGTGTACATGGTAATCTACAGGCTGCATTTTCTGATAGCTGGAACCTGAAAAGTACTCAAATAATTCAAAGACTGAAATCAAAATGGGCTGTTGAACTGATTTGTTTCACAAAATGGAAACTGGATGTGCTTGTATTTCCAGGACCAGAAGGCTGTTTGAAACACATCATAGATTTTAACATCATACTGCCATCTAACCTCAGGCTAGGCTTAAGTGTAAGATTGTGTTTACCATATAGGAAGTTGGCAAGAATACAAACTATTTTAACTAGGCTATCTGTTTTGTGAAGTAAACAGTGTAAAAAGGTTTCTCAATACAATATTTGAGAAGGCTTGGAATCTATTTCTAACTTCAGCATAAATCCAAAAATAACCTCAAGCAAAAGATGGAAGATGATTTTTTTTATGTGCCGCAGCCAAACAATCAGCCAACTGTTTAGTTTCAGAGCCAAATTCCTCTTGGGGGGGGATTATTTAGTTTACTTCAGTTCAACTTTATTGTCATTCCATTATACACACATGCACAGTGAAAGGGGAAAACTGTTTCTCAGGGTCACGGTGCAGCCCAAATAAGAGTAAAAACCAGATAATACAAAACAAAACAGCACAAAAGACAACAAAGTCCAACAATGTAACACTACAGGTTTTGTAGTCATCAGCACTGGAATCTGTGTATTGCAATATTAACAACAGTAATGCAAGTGACTGATGCATAGTAACTCATGTTTTCTGTTCTATGTTGTATTCTCTATTTATTATTTATCTTAATTGTTTTGTAAAGCACTTTGTAACAGCAGTTTTAAAAAAGTGCTATATAAATAAAGTTTATTATCATTATTATTATTTCAGCACATTCACATTATTCTGGTATTAATCAGCAGGGAAATAGTAACTCAGTACATTTTTAATGAGCTACTGTTTACGTCAGTAGATTTTACACCAGTACTTTTACTTGTACTGAAATAAAATATCAGCAAAGTGACAATACTTCTACTCGAGTAGGACATTTTCATACTATTTTCATCACCGATAATCAATTATTCTGGTATTAATCTGCAGGAATTCCAAAAAAAAAAAAAAAAAAAACTTTTTATGCTTTTTCAGAGGTCGCCATGTCCACCAGTGCAATCTGAAATTAATTCAGTGATAGCTCACCATCTCTGTCTGAGGTTTTAGTTTGATAATATTTCATGCAGCACTGCAGTCACACTCTTTCCAACTGAAGCCTTTGTGTGTTTGTCTGCTCTGCCTTCCGGAAAACAGGCTCTCTGATTCCAACCAGCTGTTTCCCGCCTGAGACAGATCAGCTGCAACACACACACACACACACACGTAGTAGGCGGAGGCAAGGAGCCACACACATACGTAGTAGGCGGAGGCTTGAAGCCACACACACACACAGCGGAGGGAACCCCATCAGCTGTGGGAGCAACACAGCTTGAACTTGCTTTTATTTTTCTAACTCTCTTCCTCGGACCAGCTGATTTTTTTTTTTAGTATTTTAGCTATGCGCCATTGAAGAGTGCATCGAGATCTCTGCGGTAATACAACATTGCATACAGAGGAAGGAGAGCGGTGGGGGGAAAAAACAACACAACAATCACGGACTGGAGAAGGTGGCTTGAAAGCATGGAATATTTCATGATGCCAACAGAGAAGATCCCGTCCTTACAGCAGTTCAAGAAGTCGGAGAAGGATGTTATCGGAGGTCTCTGCAGGTGTGTAGCACCGCTGATAGCACACTGTTTGCACACCTTGCCTTTCATGTGGCTGCTGCCACACTGTGATTGCAATCTGGCTCAAGTTAGCATGCTAGCTGTTAGCTCCCGTGTTGCTCTGCCAGCAACATGGTTGTACAACTAGCAGCTTCTCATGCCAGCTAATGTTAGCTTTGAGGAATGCCGCTGGTGGATCGATTGCTACCACACTTGATTATACTGTCTTACTGTAGCATATACACTAGCCCACAGGGTATATTTTCCGTCGTTGTAGTTCAGAAATATGTAAATCAACAAGGCGAAATCGATACATTTGCGTGTAGTTCAACATCAACCACGTGGTTACTACCGTGTTGCCCGCCGCTTTACAGCTATACACTGAACCAGATGTTTGTAACGATGATTTGTGCTTTAAACTCCTCGCTAATATCACCAAATAGTCCGTTTCTATCGTTTACTGGCAGTTGAGCTGTGTGTTGAGGCACTGGAAATGGGTTTTCTGTTGTTATGCACGGTGGAACAAGGAAACGCCAGCTAGCTGGTCCGTGGAGCAGCCATGCTTGTTGTGTGTCGTGTGCTGAAATTAGCTTAGCTTAGCTAGCTAGTTATCCCAGTCATCGCACTCATTTTCTAACCGTGTTAATTTGAACATTTCTTTCCCCCGCGTGCACCAGCTGCCTTAACTGAAGCACGTCGTCTATTAAATTTATCAACGGGCATAGCTCGCTAGCCTTTGGTGGCAGGTTTACACGTTAGCAGCTAGCTGGGAGCTAACGGGAGAAAGCATTGTTCTCCGTGCCAGGGGGCCTGGTGGAGTCACATTTCACTGCTACCGTCAGGCGCTGCTTCGGGCTGCCAGGTGACTCGACGCGCCCTCTGGCGGCCATGTTGGAGCCCGACAGCTCTTGGCAACGACGGCTGAGAACAGCTGATTGCATTTCTGAACTTAAGACTCCGAGGTTTGGGCAGTGTGGATTATATGTGGGTGATTTCTGTGCTGGCTTTGCTCGAAGGCTCATCATTTCGTCACTGATACATGTAACTTTGTGTTTAGTGTCAGTTTGAGTTTGTCAGTTAGCTAACCAACAGTTACAGCCCAGTAGCTAACGTTATGAGGTGGTGAGTATGTTAACTAGCTCAGTTACCTAAATGTGGAAACAAATCTGCCATATCAGACCATTCACTTTCAGCTGTAGCGTTACAGTATCGCTGTACACCTACAGCTCCTATATTTTTCATGTATCTTTATTTCATGTCTGGTTGTTTATGTATTCAGATAGCAAAAGTCTTTGACACTGCACCTGTGGTAACTTAGTGGTAAGAGGGGGTTTAACTACTCGGGTGAGTCACTTGAGGAATTCAGCATACAGCAATCAAGCACAACAACCTGCACATCATCTACCTTGTGCAAAAAAGGACTCATGAATGAGTATGTATGCTGAGATACATGCTAAATTCTTTTAATGAGACATGAGTGCCAAAAACAAAGTGCTGGAGTAGCACTGATGATAGTCTGAGGACTGAAACGCACCTGAGCACGCTGGTTTTTGGCACTCATGTCTCATCAACAGAATCATTTTGCTGCATGAGTACTCATTCATTGAGGCTTTTTTGCCCAAGGTAGATGGTGCGCAGGTTATATATTTAGTCATTTGTTCACAGCAAATTCAACAGCAGACCTCCAACATGACGCCAGCTGTGGTTACTGGGAGATTTCTAGAGCACCTGCACAGGCTCGCTACCAGCATGGTGTCATTTGTTTTATCATTGGTCGCATTCCCAGGAAAACAAGAAGAGGAACATATTATTTTTTTGTAGACAAGCTTGTGTTCCTCTGTTCCAGGGATCTTGCAATTAGGCAAAGTGAAAACAAATCTGTGCACTCCCACATGTGCCTGAAGCTAATTATCTCAAACGTTGTAGTCTGATATCAAATTCGTAGTGTGCATCATACTTAGTATCAAGCTCAGGGAAGTTAAATGATGGAAGGATCTTTAAGGGAATAAAAGCTTAAATATAATTGATTTCTTGTTGTCTTATCAGCTTGACATCATGGTTTGCCCACTTTTCTTTTTACCACTGCATCACTGCTCTTGAATAATTGCGATTTAGGACCGATATAACAAGTTTGTTACTCTGCCATCTCCCTTTTCCTGGGCATATCAAATCAATTTTTTTGCATTTTTAAATTCGCTCACATACGTTGCTTGATTTAGCTGTTCATAAATGATAAGGCCCACCATGTCCTCATTTAGTTTATCTAGGTGTTTTCATGCCCAGTAAACACAACGTTAGGCCATGTGAGCTGTGTCATAGCTCTTTCTGTCTCACTATCCCACACTGCTCCCCATCCCTCTTCCTTTTGAAAAACATCCCAGATCTGGTAATTCAGGTTCTTTTGTTTTTCCTGTGCATTGCAGTCATCTTTAGCCTTAATGGTTCACTTATTTCTCTCCTTGAGTAAATATGACAGAAGAGGTTTTGCCACCATAAGGTCCAGCCTGAAGGGACGGAGGTGTGTGAGGGGGCGGCGAGTTGAGGCAAACTCAAAGACCTCCAAGTAGCTAGACTGAGGAATGTGGAGGGTCAGTACTGAAGCGTGGTACGTTTTCAGGTTAAAGGTTGTCCTGTTTAATAGGCAGTGTCAGTGCTGTGTGTGTGTGTGTGTGTGTGTGTGTGTGATGTTACCCAAGGGTGCAAATTGGTTTCTATAGGGAGCCCACAGCCTGTGAAACTCCATTCCAAAAATTTAATGACTTGTGTGTCCGCTCAGTCCAAAAAGATTTCTGATCCCACGGTTGTCGAGCTTCTGCCTTGTTGTCATGGAAACCTGGCTGTCTTGTCAGTGTCGTCTAGCCTTGATAATGCACTGTTGTTGCTGCTGCCAACATTTAGGACTCTTTTAGGTGTTTTTTTCTATAGTTGCAACGCTTGTGATGTCAACTGGGTGTTAAAGTAATTTGTGAGGAGAAACTTGTAACTCCCCTCCTTTGGTTGCGTGCCAGCACACCTAGAAACTAACAAAATAAAAGTCAAAAACCAAACAGGAAACAGTTACGAACCTTCTGTTGTCACCAAGATGACGCAGGACATTTCAGATTTATTTTGGACATAATGTAAAACATAAAAAACCTCTCTCCTGTCACCCCTCTCTCTCTCTCTCTCTCTCAGCCTGGCCAACATCCCCCTCAGTCCGGAGACGGCCCAGGACCAGGAGAGACGCATCCGCCGCGAGATCGCCAACAGCAACGAGCGCCGGCGCATGCAGAGCATCAACGCCGGCTTCCAGTCCCTCAAAACACTCCTGCCACACACAGACGGAGAGAAACTCAGCAAGGTGCAGCATACACACACACACACACACACACAGAATCCTTTATCTGTACAGTTTTATTTGATGATCTCTTTTGGGATAGTGCAGATCATGACATGATTGTATTTGTTTGTCTTGTTACATGTTTTACACAAAGAAACACATTTTCGGTACACAGTATACTGCTTTTCCCGTGCTTTATTCCCTCCACACTATTTACTACAATGTATCTCAAAGTGATGAAGCCTGGGTAAAGCTGTAAGGCACTAGCTTATATTTGGATACTGTTTCTTTGTTTGTGTTTTTCTTGTGGTTCAGCACCAGTTTTGTAAGAATGTTTTGAAGAATGTACGTACACTGGTGTTGTATTTTAACCAATGGGATTGTCCCTGCCAGGCGGCCATCTTGCAGCAGACAGCAGACTACATCTTCGCCCTGGAGCAGGAGAAGACCCAGCTGCTGCAGCAGAACAACCAGCTCAAACGCTTCATCCAGGTAACGGCTTGCTTAGTGACTTTTTTTTCACAGTTACTTGTGTCCAACTCGGTTTGGGGAAAATCAAGTTTGGTTGTAGCTGGTATGGTTACCAGCCACATTGGTAAGCGGCCAGACTATTCTAAAAAATTTTTGTTTGATTGAATAATGATGGTGGCTGGTTTTAGTACTCCAAATACTGTAGTCAGTAAGGTGGGAAATTCGCACAAGCTGGTAAATTTTGAGTGGCCACTTTTGCAGTTAAGCAAAAGAAGAAATTAAGAAATGGATAACTTTGGCAGATAAGCAGCAATTGTTTGGCGGTCTTCTCCTATTCTAAAAATCTAGAATTTTGGATTCCAGACACTCTGGCCAGTGGGGGGGGGGGGGGGGGGGGGGAGTACTTCCTGCCCTGGTAGCAAGCATGTGGAAAAAGTAACTTTCCCCTGGTTGACACACTAAGCTCTGATACAGAGCCAATGTATTGACTGTCGCACACTTATCCTTACGCGACCCCCGTCCCTCTTCGCCCTCCAGGAGTTCAGCGGCTCATCGCCCAAGAGGAGGCGAGCGGAGGAGAAGGACGAAGGGATCGGCTCTCCGGACACGCTGGAGGAGGAGAAGGGAGAGGAGCTTCGGAGGGAGATGCTGGAACTCCGGCAGCAGCTGGACAAGGAGCGCTCGGCGCGCATGTTGCTGGAGGAGCAGGTGAGACGGAGGGAGAAGCTTGGTGTCGGAGGGAGAAGAGGTCAGAGGAGGACAGTCACTCCTCTACTCACTCTAATTGTTCTAAAAACTTCTTTCTACCGTTCTTCTTGGCTCTTATTTTAATATTTTCCCAGAACTCCTCTTACTATTTATATTTTATGTTATCTTGTAATTTTGAGGGTCCAGGTATTTCAGCTTATCCAACAGCTTCACTCATTGTGAGTCGCTCTGGATAAGAGCGTCAACTAAATGTCTGAAATGTAAAAAAGGGGTGGGACCCGGGGAAAAAGGTGAAGGGAGAGAGGTAAGAGAATAATAGGAACACAACCAATGTTTGTCTGGCGTTTTCCCACCCTGGATATACCTGAAGAGCAGGTTGAGAGATGGGGGTTAAACGGTTTGGAAAGATAAACAGAAACTGAAATAGGAAGAGGAATGTAAACAATGGCTAATTTTGTAGATGGGTCCCCACAATAAGTGACAAAGTGTTACATGATTCTGTTGTCTTTATTAGATAAAAAGCAAATACTATTTAAAATCTCTCACACAATGATATCTGAATCAAATTAAGGACTGTTATTTAAAAAGTAGAGTTTTGTCATACTTCATACTACTTTTATGATGCTGCAGTTTAATGCAGTGAACATCAGTTTGATTATTTAACATTTGATTTTTGCATGTTAACAAATAGTATTATACATCGATATTGAAATAATTTCTGATGATAGTCACCCAGCCCTAGATCTAAGCACTAATGCAGAGGCCTTGGACACCTTTGGAGTTACTCTAAAATTGGTATCACCTTGAATTAACGTGTGTGTGTGTGTGTGTGTGTGTGTGTGTGTGTCCAGGTGCGCTCTCTGGACAGCCACCTGCACCCGGAGCGCCTGAAGGTGATCACCCAGCAGGTTGAGGAGGAGCAGGCTCACCTCCAGAGCCAGACTCTGTTACGGCTGCAGCAGATCCACGGGCCGGCCACCGACAGGCACACACACAGCCCGCAGGTCAGAAACACACACACACACACACACACACACACACACACACACATAGGTCGGAAACACACACACATATCCCCAACCCACAGGTCAGAAACACACACACACACACACACACACAGACCTGTACAGTAAAAATGTCATTGTATTTTTATGTACCTTTTTGAACACCATTCATCATGAGATGGTTTACAATAAACTGGAAAAAATATGGATCGCAATATCAACTGCTGCAATTTCCAAATAACAAGAGGCCTCGATTTTCTCTTCAAGGGAAACATGTCTCATACAACTTCTACAAATCATGTGATGTGACCAAAAACTGACCAAATCCCAAACATTAGCACCTCATATTGTCTCCCCCCTAAACATTAGTTTTATCGAATTTCAAAAATAAAAATTTGTAGCAAAGGCAGAGCGCACACTGCCTTACACTGGCTTTTTAAAAGTGGGTACATCACTTAACTTCAGTACACTTCGCTCTTTCAAAAACTCGAAACGCACACACACAGCTTTTTTATTAACTCTTACTGCTCTGGTTCCTCCATATTCAGTAATGCTCACATGTAAACGCACACATCCTAGAGGTAAGAAAGCACACTTTATTTCATCCTTTCTGTCTTTCTGTCCTCCAGGTGCAGGCTCCTCCCACTCCCCCCGCCCCCACCCACCACCCCACGGTCATCGTCCCGGCCCCGACACTAGCCCAGCACCCCCACCATCACATCACCGTGGTAACCATGAGCCCGGCCGCCCACACCAGCACCGTGTCGACGTCCAGACAGAACCTGGACACCATCGTGCAGGTATGTGTTCACTTGATTTTAATGTGGTTTTAAAGTGGTTGAGGTTTGCCGAGACAACTCGCTTTTGCAGTCAGCCACCTTTCATTTTCTTGATTAAGTTTTGTAAAGTAATCCCAAACTTGAGAAGACTTTTGTGCTCTTTTTTGCTGCCAGATAAGAAAGCAGCTCGTGTTGCAGAACGACAGAATGCAAGTTAATTGTGCTGTGCAGTCTACATCATCATATATACCTCTATGAGTTAGGCAACATTCACATCAGACATTTGGCATCTGTCACATTCACAGACAAGTCTGCGTTGAAACCACCTACACTACCAGTCAAAAGTTTGGACACACCTGACTGAATGTACTCTGTTTTTCATTATCTGAAAGCCATTTTGATCTAAAGGCTTATGCTTCAATGCTTGAAATTTGTCTGTTTTAGACAAATATATATAGTGAAGTTGATGTCTATGTATGAATTTCTTTCCAAAGCCTTTTCCTTTCCATCAAGGCAAAGGGCGGCTACTTTAAACAATCTAAAATATAAGATAGTTTTGATTTGTTTAACATTCTTTTGGTCACTGCATAATTCCATTTGTGTTATTTCATAGTTTTGATGTCTTTACTATTATTCTAAAACTAACTTTCATCTAACTTTTGACTGGTAGTGTAGGTTGTGTTGTTGTGGGTGTGTCTCGAAACCATTTTGAAGCAGTCTCTACAAATTTCATCGGCTGATGAAGCCTGTTAGCGGATGCCGTTTACCTGCCCTCTGTCAAAAGTTAAACTAGTTTCAAATTTTTTGGCAGACAGGGTGGCGATATTTCTACACACCGTTAAGCCATATTGTCCGTCAGTGCACAGGTCTCATTGAAATACATGGGATTTTTGGACGTAGTACAAATGCTCAGGTGAACTCCGCCTTAGGCTACTGTTTTTATAACAGCCAAGAGAGACGATCGATTTCTTAATAGATCCATGGAGTGTCTTCTTATGAGGATTAATGGAAAATGTTTTTTGTTAAAGAATTGTTGTCAACTTTATTGAATATTCATGCTTTTTCCCCCTCTGCCCCCCCCCCAGGCCATCCAGCATATTGAACGCACTCAGGAGAGGAGGGCCAGCGCCGAGGAGGAGCAGAGACGAGCTGTCATCGTCAGCCCCGCCCACGTCGCCATGGACACCGCCTGCTCGGACACAGACACCGACACGGAGGGAGAGGACTGCTCCATGAACTGATCCATCCAGCCCCGTGCCCAAACACAAACACACACACACACACGTGCAGTAGATGCATCCCAACAAGGCAGAGAGAGAAAGGTTTAAAGACTCGTGTTCTGTCAAGACCCGACTTCACCCCACACACACACACACACACATACACACACATATTTCCGATACCTGCCCACTGTAAGATTCCCTCCAGGAGCTTGACTACTTTTTAAAAAGAAACATTCTCTCTTTGGCATTATCCCAACTCCCAAATCCAGTGGTTAAGCTCTCTGTCAGTCACGTACTGTAAAATCTCTGAAGATTGAAAACATAGGATGGCCGACATGCGGTGGAGGCCCAGTGGGATTTCTAGAGGCTGTTCCCAGTGCCCATGCCAGTCTGTGGCAGCCAGATTTCTCTCTATGCTGTGTTACATTGGAACACAGTCTCTGTATTGAGGGTCTCCGCATGTAAAAGCTATCAGCATCTGTCCGTCCTTCCTGTTTTTTTGTTTTTGTTTTTTTTTACGTGTGCTACATACAATCACAGTTCCCCGGCCCTCATTGGCACGCTGACAGTATTATTTGTGCTACAAATTGATAGATGTCAGTATAATGGAGAGTTGAATGTAACAACACAACAAGCAAGCAACTCTTGCTCTTTTTATTCGGAAAAAGAGATATGGAGTTGCACTTATTTTCCCCAGTCTTATTTTACCGTTTTTGTTTTTTTTTTGTTTTTGTTTTTGTTTTGTTTTTTTGTACGTTACCCTGTTGGCTCGGCTACATTCTAGTGCTGTTGGTCATGAAATCTGACTAAAGCTAAAACTGAAGATGTTTCTAAATTTGATTTTTGGAAAAAAAAAATGCAAACTTAATTTGAGCATAGATGTTTAATGAAATAATGTCTGATTTACTTGAAAAAAAGGTTTCGTGTTGTGTTGTCGAGTTCTGATTTAGCCCTTAAAAAAGATAAGCTGTTTGACAATTTACATGGATTGTCCTCTGGTTTTAATGTTGCGTTTTGTTTTTTGCTTTTTCTGTCAGGGTTACTGAATGTAGAAGGTGAAGATTTTATTACTTTTGAGATTAACAACTGAAATTTGGAGGTTTTGTCAGGTTCACACAAGGAAACGGAGTCCTTCAGATGAATATCCATGTAAGTCTGTTTTGATTTTTCAGTAAAGTACTTAAAGATGTTGAGTCAAACAGGGGAGGCACCGTCCTTTTTCTCCGCTGGCGACAGTGGTCGGTACTCCCCAAAATTCACCAACAAACCAGGTTTTCAGAGTAGGACCTTCAAATGATGCTTGATTACCTGCTAAAGTGGTAATGCATCACCAGCTAAAATATACCAGCATTTGGCTAGTGGCTGGTGTTTATGCCTCACCCTGGAGTCAACCCAAAACCACTCAAACTTAGTCCTTAGTAAGATTTGAAAACATCACTCATCTGAAAACCTAAAAACAGATTTAAATGGTTCATATCTTTGTCTGAAGGCCTCAGTTTTTTCCTCCAAAGACTCCTAGTCTAACTTCTGTTATTGGTTTGTTGATTTCAGTGACTATGCACTAGAGTTTTTGGTATTTATGCAATTCCATCTCCAGTACATTTGTTGGTGTCATTTATACATGAGGTGGAATGGAGAGGTTATCTATGCACCGTTAATAGGCGTGTACATTAAACCTATATGTATGTAACTTGACATGCTTGTATCAAAGAATGTAGACTCTACTTAAAAAAAGGTGCTCTTTGTCAACCTGGTGCTCTTCTGACTGGCAGTGAACTAAGGCCCAAACCTCATCATGTCACTTCGCACTCATTTAGTCAGGTTTCCCTACATGTGTCTGAAAATTTAATTGGTCTTTTCCACATCTTGAAAGGTTTTGGAATTGCACAAAAAGTAAAAGGGGGAGGGGGTCAGTCCTAATACACATGGCAACATATTTAATGTGTCATGAAGACCGCCATTTTCCATATTGTGATGTTTGTTTATATGAAGAATGATCTTCAGCTACAGAGTGATATGGCATAGATCATATTGCCAGGCCGCATCTTATTGAACTCCATCCAAAACCTTCAACTCATGTCAAGAAAAAGTATGAAACTTTGAACTGTGTTGGGACAAGAGAAAGGATTGCCGCGTTTAGTTATTAAAACTAAACATGTTCAGATAGGTTTCTGTACACTTTCAGCTCATCAAATGCCACACAAAGTGCAAGAATCAGTGTTTGGTGTGACCGAAACCAGGTGACATGCACTGAACTGAACATTCCCCTCCCATCAAATACACCAAGCCTGTCCCCTCCATGTTGCGTTGCTTATATTTGTCGTGGGAATCTGACTGGAAATCCCTCCCTGGAGCCTCTCCCCTGTCACGCTCTATTTGATACGCTGACTTGATGCTGTAAACATTCCATTTATTTGGATTCGGATCCGTCTTTTGATCTCATCCTGTATGTTCTGTTGCCAATTGAATGCGTGTTATTATTTTGCTATGTTCTCTTGACTAAGGCAGGCTTTTGTTTTGACAGGTTGTTTTTGTGGCTTTCCTATTTTTTTTTTTTTTTTTTTTTTTTCCAGTTTTTTTTTATACCGGTTTGCCATGACTGATGCATTCATCAGTTTTGGCGAGTTGTGCGGACACTATTCACTCGGTGTGCTTTGGACATCAATTTTATATCTGGTTAGAGTAGTATTTTCATGCTGAACACACGGGGAAACTATGTTATGTTTTGTTTGTGAAGCTTTTTTAAGGGTTGGACGTTTCACTGAAGAATCTTAAGCCTAGCCTCTGGTTATTTTGGTACATCTGCGTTGGACAGATGTTTGGGCTGGGGTTTGATTTTTGTCGGAGAAACGCTTTTCCCCTAAATGTGTATGTACATTGTATTGCAGCACTGCTGTCTTTTTGGTGGGATATGAGATAATTCATGATATGAAGCACTTGCTGTTCTGTACTGCCTGAATCAATGATGAGGAAGATTTTTGCCATTTATTATTATTTTTTTTAAAAAGCTCTTTGCTGTGACCTAAACTGAACAGCTGTGTTTTTTTGTCTTTTGTTCTTCTGTCTTTTTATCTGTCTTTCCTGTTGTCCTGTTTCCCTTTTTTTCAGTGACAAACTTTTTTTTTTTATATTTCTTTGTGATTTATTTTTTTTCCCCATCTGTTCAGGTCGATGAGAAGCTGTTATATTTTGTTTATAAAAAAAAGGCCTTTGTAAAGATGGAAAAAAAACACAATAAAATTTGTACTTTGTTTTTTATTACACTGGGGAGGCATGAGTGTTGTTATTGATGCGTGGGTGAGGCTGAGGTTTGCACTCATCAAATCTGTCCTCTGCTAGTTTACTTGTGCTGCGCTTGACATAACCCTGTTTGTCCACTAGGTGGGGATGTTTAGTGACTCCCAAATTTAGCAGCATTCATAGAGGAGTTTCTGTGCAGCCTGAGGCTTGTAGTCCAGATTTCTGACAGACAAACACTGCTGTCACCCAGGCCTCAGATCCATATTAATGAGGGGGTGGCAGCACATTAAACTGTCATAAAGATTTTTATGGTGTAGAGAAATTAGATTAACTGCATTTTACTACATAAGAAGTAATTAATGTATTGGTATTAGCTTACTTTTTAAAACAAAGCTGCACAAATGAACATGATTTACCTCATCACGCCTGTAGCTTCTATAAGTTCTAAAACTACGCTAGTATAATAATAATAATAATATTTATTTATAGAGCACTTTTTAAAAACAACGTTACAAAGTGCTTCACAAACAAAATAAAGTCTCAAAGAGCTTCACAATCAATAGAGATAAAAGAACAAAAGACAGATCAATAGATCAGTGAGGTAAAAGTAATAAAAACAAAATATAACAATTAAAAGTAAAACCCTAAAAAGCAAAAGGTAAGGCAAACAGCCAAGCGCTTCCTGCTTCCTTGTCCCCTCTCTCAACATCCTGATTGGGCCAGGCCCAACTGTTCGGACACGCAATGGCCGACCCGGGTGCAGTTGCTGCGCCGCGCCTCCACTGGCATGCCCTCTGACCTTCTCCCAGAGGGGTATATATAGGCTGGGAGACCGGGGGAAGGCCCCTGGCAGCCAACATGAAGCCTCTGGTGTCCGTGTGCTGCCTGCTCTCTCTGCTGGCCCTCGCTGCTGCAGGTACGAGGGAAAACATTTTTTTTTTATTTTTTTTTGTTTAAAGCATGTTGGGTTTGGATTGATGTGCGGTTATTCCTCAGGGAGTTATTTGAGCAGGTGCGATGTATGTAATGGGAATGCTGATGCACTGAGGTTGGGGAACTACCCATTTGGTGTGTCTCTGTCAAAGCATTAACGCTCCATATATCATGCTGAGGCTCGGAGTGACTGAACATTCACTTTTTAGGTTTTAAGTGCAAAGTAAAAGAATACCATCGGTGGTAGTCCATTCACACTGAGAGAAATTGAGGTCTGTAAGTGTAGATAAATGCACAACTAACTTTCATTTGTTACCTATGGATCAGTATTGCATATTAGTTATTAATTTGTTAGGCTTTGTATTAGTTTGAGTTCATTGTCAGCAAGGATAGCCATGGTGAGAGCTGCATTCTCTGCATTTCTATATGGATTAAACTGTTTGCACTGAACAGTATAGGAGAACAGAGAGCGGTTATGTCTTAAAATTGTGCCATGTGTCACTCATCTTGCATTGCCTTGGTGAAATTCCTCCTTTTCTGTATGCCATGATCTAATATGTGAATGCGTGAACTCAGCTGATCTCGCAGAAAAGTGTATGATACAGCAGTGCGGGGCGTTGTGGCTGTAAGTGGAAATGTCAGAGCTGAGGTGAGACACCAGCTGATGGAAACTGTCCTGTCTGTCTGTCTGTCTGTCTGCTGCTTATTCTCGCTGCCCCGTAGAGAGAAACAGAGGTGACAGGAGGGGGCTGCAGCCAACAGATCAGTCTGAACACTGAAGACTAGAATGGCTTGGACTCACTACAAAGAGTCGCATTCCCTACCGCAGCCAAGGGAAAAGTTGGCTGGACTGATTTGTTTTCCCGGTGGTTCTCGTTTGGTTTTGGCTGTGGTTTTCACAGCAGTTGCACGCCTGCAAGTCCAGCAATCAGCGCTCAGTGAGAGTTTGGGCATTTTATAAGCGCTTGACATTTTACAGGCTTACTTATCATTCCATGTCAAGTGAAATGAATTTGTTTTTAAATTGAAGAAATTGAAATGTACCATCAGACTGATGTGTAATAAAACTATGGAGGTAGATACATCATGATCTTTTGCGCTTTTGCACTTCCAGCCAGTATATTGTCATGCTTGATTCAAGTCGGGGGCAGGGAGATACCCTTGTCTGTCCTTGCAGTGGCTCATTTTGGCCCCTACGAGCTGCCGTAGTCAGGTGTTAGGCATTAGTCAGAGAGAGAGTAGTCACCAGATACTGTGGACACCGATGCCATGGACTGATACACATCCCTTTTAGACTCACAGGAATGCACAGGCATCTTCATCACGCACACACACACACACACATGTACCCTACACACCATGTACACATGCACACACACAGATTTGCTCAGGTACACACATGCACACCACATAGGCCTAAGTGTGCTTGCAAGACAATCAGACAGACACAGACGAGTAAACGCAGACTCTACGTCTACAGCTGAAATCACTGCACCATATTCAATGTCTTAATAAAGCTTCTCCACTCCGGCACATTTATCTTTGTCCGTGTCTGCAGAGCTGCTAATCTGCCGTTCCAGGCAGCCGGGCAACCAGGCAGCAGGGTCCGTGTCCAGGGGATGTCCCAGATATAACAGGCATGACAGGGCAGGGCAGAGGGCAGATTGGACCAGGGTACAGTAGCCCGGCCGCGGAGCTGTTATGAGTCGCCTAGTCTTGCCTAGATAATGAAGGGCCATAAAAAGGCTAGGTGGATTGAAATAATTTGTGATAGTTACAGAGCTGGAGTGACAGCATCTCTCTCTCTGTGTGTGTGTGTGTGTGTGTGTGTGTGTGTGTTACTGGGTGTCGTGTGTGTGTGTGTTACTGGGTGTCTAGTCTAGTCTTGTTTATTTATAATGCCCTTTATCACAGTCAAGTCTAAAAGGGCTTCATGTACCATCATATACATGTCATATACCATATTACTTACATACATATATATATATATACACATCATATACATCCTATACTATGTCTTATACATACTTCATATTCATTGTTTACTACATCATATACATACTGTACATCATATACTAGATCATATACCATACTACACACAAACACACACTTATGGGCATTTTAGAGTCTTCAATTCACCTGACCTGCATGTCTCTGGACGTCTCAGTGTGGGATTAGAGAAAACCAGCGTGCACAATGATGAGAAAAAAGCGGTGGGCGTGGCAGGGAAGATTTGTGAGGTAGAAGAGTGATGTGTCTGTGTGCAGTGGAGTTGAAGAAGTCAGTTAAGATCATATCACTCCTTTGCAAGACATTCATCTAATTCAAAGCACACTTTCAACTTCAGCAGCTCGGTCATCGATCACTCTGCCTGGCACAGGGCTGGCTTCAAAACTGAGAAGGGGCTTAACTCAAGTAGAAGCTTTTTTCCATGCTAGATTGAATGGCACAAATACCAGTGCTGGTGCATTTATCATTCTTGGCAATTGAGGGGATTCACACTGCGTACTGTTGCATGGAATAGGTGCAATACTGCAGTACAGTCGCAGGCCGGCAATGACATGACAATCACAGGGGAAGGGAAGAGCGTCACTCCTCCTGAAAATAGGAATGGAATTATCCCTCCTGCCTTTTCACCCCCTGACTCATTGTGGGACTATTTCTGTCTCTGAGAGGGACCTCAGAGTCCCAACCAGCACCCAGGCACCTGTCCCTCTCCATCCCCACTTCGGTGTGCTCTGTCCAGGCTTGGCTGCAGCCACAGCAGGGCCCCGGGGGCTGGAGAACCACCTGACAGGCACATTACATAACATTATATTGTGATAGATTCTCTGCAAAAAGTTCTGAAGCAAGTTAGTTGCTGCGTAAGTATGTTAGCAAACTTTCAAGTAGGTAGTGTCAAAATGTTATTATTTTAATTAAGAGAGTCTACATGAAAGCTCTTCAAAAGCATAATTATTTAAGGAAGCCTTTTGTAGTATTTTGTTGGACCATACCAGCCGTTGTTACAGTCCTCAGGGATGAATTCTTGTGTGCCGTCGTCAGCTAAAACATCCCCTCTTCGCCACTTAATCTCAATAAGAAATCTCTCAGAAAATCCACCTAATTATTCTCACATGTCCTCTGTCTCGCCTGCTTCCCTCCCCGCTCCCCTCACATCTTCCTAACTATGTTAACTTTAATTTAATTTGGCTACCACTGGCTACCAGCTCTGCCACCAACAGCAGAAAACGATCTCTTGGCTATATCTTTAAAACAATCTGGAGGCATGCAGTATGGAGCAAAGCCAGCAGTCTAAATTCTTGAGACTAAAGGGGGTTTGGTTTCAGCTTGAGTGATTGTCGAGGCCTTTTGCCTTCATGATAGCGATTATTTTACCATATTTTATGTTGTCCGCTCCGATGACAGTTAACAAGACAGGAAACTTAGCAAATAAATCTACTGTACCTGTCAAAAGTTTGGACACACCACATTTATGTTTATTTTTACTATTTTCCACATTTTAGAATAAAAGTAAAGACATCAAAACTATGAAATGACACAAATGGAATTATGCAGTGACCAAAAAAGTGTAAAACAAATAAAACAAACAAAACTATCTTATATTTTACATTCTTTAAAGTTGCCGCCCTTTGCCTTGATGGAAAGGCAAAAGCTTTGGAAAGAAATTCATACATATGCATCAACTTCACTATTTATATTAAAAAGACTAAAAAAACTAATTTCAAGCATTTAAGCATAAGCCTTTAGATCAAAGTGGCTTTAAGATAATGAAAAAACGCAGTCCATTCAATCAGGTGTGTCCAAACTTTTGACTGGTAGTGTACTTAACATTTATCTAGGTGTGCAAACTTCTGATCCACCATAATGTAAACAAATAAACGGTCATGAAATACCGACCCTGTTATGTAATGTCACTTAACGTTAGCGACCCAACGTCACCGACACACTTAAGGATCTTGGCCACTGCAGCCGTTCGTGTTACAACGCAGTCGATGCTGTAGCACTATGTCTTTGGGCATCATCCAAACCTCGCAGCAAACATTTATCCCCCGCAGCCCGGGCTCCGGTTACCCCTCACTAAGCCCCATCTCATTTGTTTCACTCAATTAGGGGACACCTAGGGTACACTTAAGTCTGGCCAAGACACGTTTTACGAGCGAGGTCTACGAGCGAGGTCTACGAGCGAGGTCTACGAGCCCCGGGCTGCGCTGAAGGCCAAGGGCTGGAGAGGCGTGGCTGACGTTAGCGGTCATGATGTTGACCTCTGTGTGTGATAGTGAGGTAATGCAGGATAGGGATGTGAGAGTGTTACGTAATCGTCTACAGAGGCTTCTTTTCCTTACGTCCACCCGTTATCCCTCTGAAGACAGAAGATAGGCAGAAACTGTCAAAATGAGATTCAAAAGAACAAACCTGGCTCGAGAAAGACTTTCTTCTTTCTCTCTTGGATGATTTTGATTTGGGGCTTGGACTCCTCCCAGCACCATTCTCAGAAATTAAGCATTTTGTCACTGGTTATCCTTGTAGATTTCTTAAGTTAAGATTCACCTGTCCACTCTGTGCTTGAAGGAGAAGAGACGAGAAGGAGGAGAGAAAAGAGAGAAGGCCTCTTTAGCCTCTTAGTAGATTTACACCGCCATGTTTATCAGCGATGCCCTCTACTTTGTCCAGAAAGAGCTCCGCTGGAAATCCACTGCTTTCACTAGTAGAGTTTGACAAGCTTCGTATTACAATGCACAGTGTCCTGCCATGACGAGACTCATAATTTGGCCTTTGCCTAGACTTGGAATGAAGCTATTTGACTGCTGGTAATAAAATAAAACTTACACAGGCTTACAGAGGCAAAACAGTGTCAACATCACATGCAAAACTATGTCAAACAAGTTGATTTTGGCGCAGTTTGCACACAGTGTGGACGCTTCAGCAATGTGCTTGATGTTTTCTGGTCACTAATGCCGACAATCCCCTCAGGAGGTGATAAACGGACATAGCTTCCAGACACAGAGGTGACGAGCGACATCATGAGCACTAAATTGTTTGGAGTGTGAATCAGGGCCCCAGAATAGGAGAGGGAGGCTGTCACGGAGGACGGAGGAGGAGAGGGACAGTACATGGAGAGCACATAGCATCAGGGACAGATAGATGAGTGCTAAGCTCTCCATCAAGCCCGCATAAGCAATCTGGGTTGAGTCAGATGAAACTGATCTTGGCTGGGGGGGGGGGATCTGCTCCAAGGCTTTGCACTGGCCTTTTTAAAGTCTGCGTTTAAAAGTGACATTAGTTGGTAGCTGCATCATTCTTTGTGCAAGTTGCATGGACACTGTAGGGAAGATCATTTGTTCAAATACTATGTAACCCATATTCACTGTGCCAGATATTGGCATGAGGGGGAGACAGACAGACAGACAGATGCACAGACAGACAGACAGACCGGCAGACAGACAGACAGACAGACAGACAGACAGACAGACAGACAGATATTTAATCAATTGTGAAACTGGGACTAAGCTGCTGCTAGCTGTAGCGCAATTTTAAAGGAAAAATCCACCCTAAAACACTTTAACACTTTAACAAAACAGCTATGAGTGATGTATTGTATCTTGCATTTCTGGGCCCATTTTGTTATTTAGTCATGTATTTTTCTTATTCATGTGGATAATTGGCCACATGTAGATGACGTAACGTCACGGTGAGATATTTCCAGGGCAACTTCAATGGAGTTTAATAGCAGAATGCAATGCGACCACATGACGTGTTGTGTTTTGAGTAAGGGGCTCTGCTGTCACTATTGCAATCACTATCACTTGTGCTCACTCCACCTATATGTATAATCCACAGCTGAATGCAACAAATTAGTGTCCGTTCTCATTCTAGGAAATGTAGGAAACCACCAACTGAAGTAGAAGAAGACGAGGCAGGTTGAGGCAAAGTGGATACACCAAAGTAGCCTAAATATCAACACAATATCAACACAAATAACTCCTGGAATGCACTAAACATCATAAATTGATGATATCTAAGAGTACCTATGGGTGCATTTTGCCTTTAAATCTGCATATCTTGGCTGCTGCATCATCAGATGACTATGTTAGCTTCTTCCTTAGCATTAGCCTGTTTGTGCTTGTGATGAGCAATGGGGCTGCTTGTGAACGTGTGAAACTCGTGACAGCTGGCTAGTAGTATGGCTATAGTGCCCGTCCCACACACTGACCCCGCCTTGTAACACGAACTGCAGACATACATTTAGCTGCCTTGTACCACACTATGTACCACTATGCATTCCTCAGTCTTAAGATAAGACCTCACAGGCAGTTATAATTAAATAGATAGAGGTCGTAGTCTTGTGCTCTTTGTACATGTGGTTTTCAAGGTTTCAGGTATCTGATGTACAGTATGGTCTGTGTGGTGTGTGGTGTAACGGAGAGGGAGTCCCCTGTTTTAGATATGGTTGTTTTGAAGTCATAGCAACTGTAAACTAAAATGATGAGGGATGATGTGTGTTTACCTGGCCGCGCTCTGGGCCTGTAAATGTCTGTTGCTGCACTGTGTTTGGTTCTGCTGCTCTTTCACTGACCTCACAGGAAGACTGAAACCATCTGTGGCTTTGCTCCGGAGAAAGGTTTATGGCTTTGAAGATGATCAAAGTGCATTTTCTCTTTCGGAAGAGGCAGACGATGAATCAAAATCAGACTCACTTTACTCACTAACTACAATAAATGTGCCTAAATCTACTTGGAGACACAATACAGAGGTATTTCGAAGGCTTGAGGAGTATCACAGCACATGCTAATACAAATGGTGCATGGCAGACCAGGACTTCACATAGAGACCTCACATAGACTGTGCATGCAACACTTGCATCTGAGAGTACAGTATACACATCACCTTTATGGTTTGACCGATATATTGGTTTGCCAGTATATCAGGCCTCTAATGAATAATCGGATATTGGTCAATTAATGGCGTCCATTTGGATAAGATGCAGTTTGTTTGATTACATATTTATTGTATCAATCAATAATGCTAGTTGTCTACATGATGTAGTAAGTAGTACTATAGTAGTATTTTGGGTTTTAGTGTTTTAGTGTCTCATGGTTTAATTGCTGTTTCAGAGACTTTTGTTAAATTCTGGGGGAAACACTGAACACTTGTATGTTTTTGGAATTCTCTTGGAATAGAAATGGTCAGATTTAAAGATACTGAATTTCTGCACAAAATATTGGTAAAGTATCGTCTATTGGCAGCTTCAATCCAAAAATATGAGTATCAGTATTGGCCTTCAAAAACTCATCGGTCAAACCCTAATCACCTTACATTCAATACGTGTTCATTCCTATTTGTTTGCCAACTTGTGACAAGTGACAAGAGAGTGTCTTGCAACATACGTAGTTGCTTTCAAATCAAGAAAAGAGGGGAAACCAAGCTTACAGTGTTTGCAAGGGGAGTAAACCCAAATTCAGGTGTGTTAATACACTCACTCACTCACCAAAAAAGTGTTTTTGGACCCTTCTTTGTGGTCTGTAAAAACATCTCCATTTACACAAAGACAGCTTAGTATTAGCTACTTTTTGAGTTTCAGGACATTTATTTTTAACCGGTATAAGATGCAACACTATGTCACTTCAAGCCATGCTATTCACTCAGCTGTCCTCTTTTAGGTTTGGTGGAGTCTACATGACTGTACACTGTACTGTATGTCTGTATGTCTGCCTCAAATAGTCTTTGGCTAAGCATCACCATTCAAGGAGCTGAAATCTGAGTCTTGAATCTGAGAGGGCGTCGGACATTTGATCTGCTCTGTTCTTGCGAATGTGGTCCAGTGTTGACATAACGAACAAAGGTGGCTGGTCTGCAGATGTCTAGTTTAATGAATATTACACAACAGGAAGTTTAACCCAAGCAATCTGATTGGGCAAACACACATTCCAATCATGCTGATGATTCCCACAAAGCAAGGCTTCAGGGGCTTTAGCGATCTTTCTTGTTTTTTACTCTTGTAGAGGCATATTGCTTTAAAGAGAACTTTTCAGCCAGTATACATGCATGAGTAATGGTCATGAAAAGACCCCATACCCAGCCAAATCACTGCTGTTCTCATAAACAGAGTAAAGAATGCCCCCTTGAGTACGACGGCTATATTAGCATGCAGAGAGTGAGATGAATGTAAAATGATGAATGTTTGCCATGACAGTGCATGGTCACTTCAGTGCTTTAGTACACATTATGGTGTTTCCTTCATGTTAAACAATGTCTTGTCTTAACCCCATGGGCCCAATCCATAACCATGGGCTTTAACTTTGTCTAGTCTTCATCAGGTAATATGTGGAGTGTAAAAGCCTCCAGTGACGTAAATATACTTTGCCAATGATCAAATGAGTCAAGTGAAATTTATTTCTAAACTGGTTTCATCAAAAATGTTTCTTAAAAAGTCAGATGTTAAGAGATCAGAGATACGATCAGGGCTATTGTATTGTCCTATTGATTGAAGACAAAGACTGTCTTAGAGTTGAGATGTTTTTTGGAAAACCAAGACCAGAACAGACAGTAAATTCTCTTCTCTTCTCTTCTCTTCTCTTCTCTTCTCTTCTCTTCTCTTCTCTTCTCTTCTCTTCTCTTCTCTTCTCTTCTCTTCTCTTCCCTCCTCACAGATCTGCTGGCAGAAACCTCCATCCATGATGAGGAGCCTCTGATGCGTTTGCAGGTGCAGCAGCCCGAGGGAGACCTGTTCTCTTGTGGATGCGACCCAACAGAGGAGCATGCCAGCCAGAGCTCCTCCAACGACACCCCGGCCCCGGAGCGGGCCATGTGTCCGCCCTGCAACCCCCCGTCCCCACCCGCAGAGGAGGAAGAGGAGGAGGGAGCAGCTCCTGCTGAAGAGGAAGTTTCCGCTGAGGAAGTAGCTAGCGATGGAGAAGAAGAACAGGAGGAGGTAGCTTCACAGGAGGAGGTAGTAGAGGAGGAGGAGGTAGTAGAGGAGGAGGCGACGTCTGAGGAGGAGGCGGAAACTGTGGAGGAGGCTGAATCTTTGGAGGAGCAAAGTGTTGAGGAGGAGGAAACAGCAGAGGAGGTGTCATCATCTGAAGAGGAAGTGGATGAGGTCGCTGAGGAAGAGAGTGCTAGCAGTGAGGAGGAAGAAGAAGAAGCAGGCGAGGAACTATCCCATGAGGAAGATGAAGTGGGTGAACCTCAGGAAGATGATGCAGTAGAGGAAGAAGCAGAGGAAGAACCTGCTGCTGAAGTTGAGGAAACCGTTGAGGAACCAGACACAGAAGCAGTTGAGGAGGAAGCAGCTGAGGAGGAGGCAGCTGAGGAGGAGGAGGCAGCTGAGGAGGAGGAAGGAGCTGAGGAGGAGGCAGCTGAGGAGGAGGCAGCTGAGGAGGTGGCAGCTGAGGAGGAGGCAGCTGAGGAGGAAGCAGCTGAGGAGGAGGCAGCTGAGGAGGAGGAAGGAGCTGAGGAGGAGGCAGCTGAGGAGGAGGCAGCTGAGGAGGAGGAAGGAGCTGAGGAGGAGGCAGCTGAGGAGGTGGCAGCTGAGGAGGAGGCAGCTGAGGAGGAAGCAGCTGAGGAGGAGGCAGCTGAGGAGGAGGTTATCGAGGAGGAAGCTACTGCTGTTGAGGATGCAACTGAGGAGGAGGTTGCAGCAGCTGAACCAGAGCTGTCTCCTGAACCTGTTGAACCAGAGCCAGAAGTGATCGCAGAACCTGAGCCAGAACCAGAAGTGATCGCAGAGCCTGAGCCAGAAGTGGTTGCAGAACCCGAAACAGAAGCCGAAGTCATTTCAGAGCCGGAGGAGGAGCCTGAGGTGATTCCAGAAGCCGAGCCAGAGGAACCTGTCGAGGAAGTGGCTGCGGAAGAAGTTGTCCCAGTGGAAGCCATTGAGGAGGAGGCTCCTGTGGCTGAGGAGGCTGTTGTCGTAGAGGAGGTGACAGTCGAGGATGTGGCTGCAGAGGAGCCCGTGCAGACTCCAGCCAAAGGTGGGTTATGTCAGATTATATTATGTCTAATTTTTATGTGGCAAGCACTCATGTTCATCTCCTATTGTCAGCTCAGATTACAGCCCCTCAAAAGTAAAGCTGTAGCAGATATATAGCTTCTTTCTCTTCATGGAGAGATCATTTCAACACTGGAGTCCAATATCTTGCCCTCATTCTCTCAGACAGCCCAAGTTGCTAGAAGTAGGTGGGCTCCTGTTGCGGGATGTCTGTCCCCATCCTGAGCTCTGCTCCTCAAATAAATTCCAGTTGACCCTAAAAAGCTAAAAGCAGTCGGTGCTTCTGTGATTAGGGAGGCTCTAAGACATTCTGGTGCCTGGGTGTTGACACCTGCTATAAAAGATAATGGATGAGTTTTAAAGAGTCTGCCATCTCTTATTCTGATCCCACTTCTGACCCTTCACTACTTACATTCATTACTCTTGTGTGAGTGTCAGTGGAGGTTGTTTTATTTAATGAGTTTTGAGGTTTTTTTCACCTGGTGGTTTTTAAAGATCCAGTGCAATGATTTTAACTTAGGAAAAGTTTGCTCTGGGTTTTTAACACGAGGAATGTCCTTTTTTCCATTTTTGATGGGTAATCTACTCTGTTAGAACTGTGTTAGGGCCCCTTTCTCCATGCTCAGCTAATTCTCAGTAGGTTGAGGGGGTGTGACCTTGTCAGACACGTTAGCTAACCAAGGTAGATAGAGTTTCACTTCCCTCTGAGTTTGTGACTTCCTGGTCCATAACAAGTACTGGTACTGCTCCTTTCTTCAACATCAAATTAGTAGTAAATCCAAGCATTTTTTTGCAGACAAAGCATCCAGTATAGAGTGAGCCTAGGCGTTTTAATTGGATTTTTTAATTAAAGACCTTTCAATATTTTTGTCTTTGAGGAACAAATATCCAGTCTTGGACCTGCAGCACCCATTAACAAACTATAACGGAAGCTAGTGGCTAGTTCGGCAAGCAGCTAACAGACAGACTACGGGACACCTTATTATCTAGGCATACTGTCAACCAATCTGAGCATTTAGTAGATTGGATGTCTCAGTTTGATTCTGCTGACAACCAGAGGGAGAGTTTCCCAAAGGAAGCTAGTCAAATTTCCGCAGCACTGACAGTTATAATAATTATATCAAATTTTAGGGAACTTTACATGAACTTGTTAAACAATACCATGAGATTGTGAAATGCAATTCTCAATGCAATGAACCTTGTGAACCAAGTGAGATGTGTCATCAAATGTCCGTCTCTCTCTCTCTCCTCCCCCCTCTCTCTCTCTCTCTCTCTCTCTCTCTCTCTCTCTCTCTCTCCCTCTCTCCCTCTCTTGCCCGTGCCATACCCCCAGAACATGACACTGTGTGGCCAAAGGGGCATTAGGAATAACCTCTGGTACAGAAATAAACGGACCAAAATAGCGGAGGAAAGGAATAGACGGACAGAGGGACAACAGCCTGATATAACAGTGTGGGCCCCTCTCAGTCCAGATGGCCTGGTCACTCACAGCTCAGGAAATCAATTACCTGGGGGATCACATTTATTTTGTAACCATGTCAGCTGTGTTTTCACTACCTTTGACAGCTTTAGTGGACAAGAGAATGTGGTTCATATCACAAATACAGCATGGTTATTCACTGTCAGCGTGTGTCATTGACAGCTGCAGAAGCCGATTTAGTCTTCCTGTGTCAGAATATGCAGTCAGAGCAATCCCCTGGATCTAACAGTCACATGTAAATGTATGTCAGGGCTGATGACCTCAGCAGTTGACTGACAGTCTGCTCCTCCAATCAGCACCCAAGGATCAGGCGTCAGGCCCGGCAGTGAGGGACCGCTCCCACATTGAGGACACGCTGCGATTGGCTACCGCTGAACCCTCAGCAGAGTTCTCAGGTGAGGAGCAAACAAAGACGGGTTTCATCTCAAGCTGAGGCCAAAGATATTGTCACATAAGTGAATATGTGGTTATGTATTTGACCGGGTGTCTTCTCACACACAATGACAACACAATGACAAAACATAACACACACACTTACTCATCCAACACAATGGAACACACATTCACACAGTCAGAATTTGGATTTTCAATGATAACATTGCTGTACTGCTCAGAATCTCAAATTCCTTCTAGATTATTGTTGCAGGGATGTTTAATATTTTGCATTCTGTAGGAATGAGTGTTCTGAATGAAAGTGCTGGAGAGAGTTTACAACTACCTTTTCAATGAAAAAGAAAACCAGATGTGTTTGCATGTGAATGAAAGGAGGTCTGAGAAAGTTTTCCGGGCTTTTCTGCAGAAACTACTCGAAAATCGTTTCATGATGTCAACCAGGTTCAGGTTGTGTGTGTGTGTGTGTGTGTGTGTGTGTGTGTGTGTGTGTGTGTGTGTGTGTGTGTGTGTGTGCGAGCCCATGCACATGTCTTGAGGCAGGTGATTAATCAGTGCAAATACACAACTCTGTCCTTTGCATGAAAGCCTCTCTGTTCTCTAAAGCCAGATTGGTTAATATCATAGAGCCCAAAGTGCTGCAGCAAAGCCAGTTTCTTAATGCAGTTCAATTCAAACTCAACTCAATTCAATAAGCTTTAAGCTTTAATTAGCTTTTGGACATGAAGTGCAATTCATTACATACTGGCATTGGTTGTAATTAGTAATGGCAGCAACTGCATGAATAATAATAGAAATAGTAATAAATTATAAATAAATATACTCACTATTTCATCCAACATGTCTTTTTGCCACCACCAACCTCTCTCTCCCTCTCTCTCCCTCTCTCTCTCTCTCTCTCTCTCTCTCTCTCTCTAGCTGCTATGAAGAAGCTGATGAACATCTACCACACGGCCATCAAGCCACTGGAAGACGCCTACAAGTACAACGAGCTCAGGCAGCATGAAGTCACAGGTAACTCAAATACATTTCCCATTGGAGACCTGGGTCAAATAACATGTACTTATTAGCATTTGTTTTAAACTGCTTGGGATAGCAGATGGGTTGGCTTTAACTATATCAGGATGATTCAGATAGTGTGAGGCAAGTTGTTAATCACAGAAGAGTGTAATTAATCGAGTTTCAAATGCCTTCCTGTGATTGCCTAAGTTTCTGGCACTCATTGTTCTGTTTCATGTGGCAGACACCACCCCTCTGGCACCCAAGTAGGATAAAACAAGCCATAAAAAGTATTTCCAAATACTATTGCCCTGCTATTATCTGCTGTTACGCTTACTAGTACAATTTATTTTTTCAATACTTGACAGTTCTCTTATTTAATAATGCTACATTGTTATTTTAGCAATATAATTACACATAAAACAAAACCATCAGTGGAATTGTAGCCCACATGACTCGGATACAGCATTCCCAGTGGAAACCCACCAGACCCACAGCTGCTAACCACCTTTATCAATTCGCCACACTTGCTTGAAAGAACAGCCAAACGTTCAATAAATAAATTGTTTAAGTAAGTGGGGTTGCACAGAGACAGTGAAATACAAATGAAGTCATTATTAAGAGGAAACTGAGCCGGGACACCTGACATTAATCAGACCAGGCACACGGAGACAATAAGGACTCTGTTTGCAGTTAAAAAGGAGCGCTGTGCGGGCCAGGATCCCTACAACTTTGTTCCATTGCACTGGATGGCAGAAAGTATTATTTTTTCAAAGGAGAAGGATGAAAACTTTATTCTGTGCTATGTGAACCTGCGACCCCTTGTGGTGCAGGATGGAAGGGAAGTTCCATCCTGTGTATTTATCTACCTAAATACACTGAGTATATATGATACACAGACAGAAAAGTTTCTCTATTAAAGGTGCTATGTGTAGCATTTTTAAACATCAATATATCATTGTCAACTGCCAAAAGAGACCATGGTTGAGATGACTGATGCTTCTATCTCATGCCAATGGTATTGTTAGTGCTAGTGTTTCTCGAACTTAAGACCACATTTCCCAGAATCCTTGTTGCTTCCTGTAGCAAAGAGAATGCTGCTTCTTGTCCCCCCCTCTCCTGTCCTGTGTGTTTTGTTTGTTTTCTCGTTCTCCTATACTGAAGAGGATAAACATGTTGGATTTTATTTTTCCTTTTATTTGTTCTATCTGCCATTACGAGAAACTCTGAAAGCTTTATCTGTGCTTGCTCTGGAAGAACAGCGATTTTCTTTTTTGTTTTGTGTGTTTTGTGTTGCAAAGGAATCCAGTCGATTTCCTGCAAAATATGTAAAATGCAGTGTAGAGGCTGGTAGAGGTTTCCAGTCTTCTTGCTGTTGGTCTTGCTTGTTAACGGTGATTATACTAATGTATATGGTAATCATGTATTGATATTAGTAGTATGCTACACATAGCATACCTTTAAAAAAGCTGATTTTGCACATATTTAATTTTCTCAACCATAATTTCTGTTTTGTCTATCTTTGTATGTCTGCCCCCCACTGTCTCTCTCTCTCTCTCTCTCTCTCTTACACACATACACACACACACACGCGCACACACACACACACACGCACGCTGCAGACGGTGAGATCACCTCCAAGCCCATGGTGTTGTTCCTGGGACCCTGGAGTGTGGGCAAGTCCTCCATGATCAACTACCTGCTGGGTCTCCACAGCACCTCCCAGGAGCTCTACACAGGTTCAGACTGACAAAAACTGTTACCCTCCATACTGTACAATGATAAACATATAGGAGATTACCAATACATCTCAATTTAATAATTTAATCTATTTTATAATATAACCAAACCAACCTGTCGTCCCTCCGCCAGGCGCTGAGCCCACCACCTCAGAATACACGGTGGTGATGCACGGGGAGAAGTTCCGCACGGTGGAGGGCATCGTCATGGCGGCGGACAGCTCGCGCTCCTTCTCGCCCCTGGAGAAGTTCGGCCAGGGCTTCCTGGAGAGGCTGGTGGGCATCGAGATGCCCCACCAGCTGCTGGAGAGGGTCACCTTCGTCGACACGCCCGGCATCATCGAGAACCGCAAGCAGCAGGAGAGAGGTGGGAGACCGGTGGAGGAAACTGGACAGTAGAGTTCGACCGATACGGGGTTTTTGAAGGCCGATACCGATATGTTTGTATCGAATTGCCCATAGCAGATATTTTGTGCCAGTATTCAACATAAAATTTTTCCATTATCCTGCCATTTTCACGCCAAAAATTTTACTCGAGTCAGGGTGGAAAAAGCCTTTGAAACAAACTCTCCATTAAAACACATATTAATTAAATTCTTTAAGGGTTAGCAGCTCTGTAAGGCAGGGTGACCCACCGGGCTATCTAAAGAAAGTGTGCCCATCATGTGTTTTTTTGGACATTTCACAAGCGACAAAGTACATTGACCATTTCATGTACTGTAACCCCCCCCCCCCCACCTCCAGGTTACCCCTACAACGAGGTCTGCCAGTGGTTCATCGACCGGGCCGATCTGATCTTCCTGGTGTTTGACCCCACCAAGCTGGACGTGGGCGGGGAGCTGGAGATGCTCTTCAGGCAGATGAAGGGCCGTGAGTCCCAGATCCGCATCATCCTCAACAAGGCTGACAACCTGGCCACCCAGGACCTGATGAGGGTCTACGGAGCGCTGTTCTGGAGCATGGCGCCCCTCATCAACGTCACAGAGCCTCCTAGAGTCTACGTCAGCTCCTTCTGGCCTCAGGACTACGCCCCGGACACCAGCCGCCAGCTCTTCATGAAGGAGGAGATCTCTCTGCTGGAGGACCTCAACCAGGTGAGACTTCTTGCCTTGGTTTGAAATGTTTTGACAGTTTTGAAATCGTCATTCCCTGGGTTTGGGTACACTCAACTTCTTAATTGCCTAATGAGGCCAAAGTGTTCATCCCAACCAAGGTTTCAAGATTGGGGCGATCTCACACAGTCTCTGAGAAAGATTGCAACTAGAGGTTTTCAATCTGACCTTCAAAAAGTGATGAGAAAAGCCTGATCCCATAGGAAAGATCTGTTGCTTAACATCACCTAATTTAGTCACTGATATTTGAATTCTTTCTCCTAAACTCCACCTTAGGAGCAGTAAAGAGATGAGAATATACATCTGCATTCATTGTAAGAAGAGCTCGAGACAGATAAGAAAAGCATGATATCTCATTTGTAGATTGCTTGACTCACAGACTGCTGATCGATGTCTGAGATGTTTCTCCTCAATGGCACATTAGAGACTTAGCAGAGAGTGAGTATATATTAAGACATGAGAAAGAAAAACAAAGAGATAAGTGAGAAGGATGAGTGAGATAATCCAAGGCTTGTTTCTCAAGAGCAGAATTTTAGCAGTATGAGAAAATGGTCAAAATCTCACAATGATTTTAAATAAAACTCATCTAGGAGAAGTACATGAGAGGAAGAGGAGATAATTGTGGCTAAATCTCAAAATCCTTCAGTATACATCTACTCTGAATAGTGTGATTTCTCTTTGTGTGTGCAGTACTTGATGTGAAGATTGTACTCAAGTCAGTCATATCTGAGCCACTGTCAGTGCAAAGGAATTTAATGCTTCACTAATCCTCTCTCTCTGAATTTCTTTCTTCTCTCTCTCTCTCTGTCTCTCTCTTCCATCTCTGTCTCTCTCCCTCTCCTCCCCTGCAGGTGATTGAGAACCAGCTGGAGAACAAGATCGCCTTCATCCGTCAGCACGGCATCCGCGTGCGCATCCACGCCCTGCTGGTGGACCGCTACCTGCAGACCTACTACGACAAGCTGGGCTGGTTCAGCGACCCTTACGAGGTTCTCCGCGACATCGTCTCCGACCCGGACAAGTACTACATCTTCAAGTCCATCCTGGCCAAAACCAACGTCAGCAAGTTCGACCTGCCCGACAAGGAGGCCTACCAGGACTTCTTCGGCGTGAACCCGGTCGCCGGCTTCAAGCAGCTCTCCTACCACTGCAGCTGGTCCGGCGGCTGCCTGCTGGACAAGATCGAGAAGGCCATCACGGTGGAGCTGCCGGCTCTGCTCAGCAGCGTCAGCAAGGCCTCGGACACGCCGGCCCCCGCCCAGGCCGCCCCGGCGCCTCCGCCCCCGCTGCCCGGCACCTGCGAGGGCCCCGGCTGCGAGGAGAAGCCCAAGAACCGCTGGCGGAGGCAGTGAGGCGGAAGAGAGGAGAGGAGGAGGAGGAGGAGGAGGAGGAAGAGGAAGGAAGGAGGCGGACGGCAGTGGCCCAAAGCTTTCCTGAAGTGATTCCCCCACTGCTGTATTTGTCTGGACTGGATGTGGTGGACTGAGCAGAGAGAGAGGGAGAAGAGAGAGAGAGAGAGAATAGAAAAAGGGCAAAGATGTACCAAGCAGACCTGGGTCAGATACTTAGAAATAATTCTTAGTGTTTGTTTTAACCTGCATGGAGTGCCAAGTGGAGAAATTGCAGTTCAGATAGTGTTGGGGAAATAAGCTGTAGATCACAGAAAAGCATACTTAACTGATACTTGTCTGTGATTGTCTAAACTCCCTGACTCTCATTGCCCTACCTGGCACCCATCTCACTAAAACAAACCATGAAAAGTGTTTGCAAACACTGTTTGACCAAGGTCTGGTACAGAGTGTGGAAAAAGAGACGTGCAGGCAACTTTCCAACTGAAGCAATAAACGTCTGCAAACAGTGATAAAAGTCTGCAGCAACAATATACATCCGAAAGATGAGAAATGGAAACAAAATCAAAGACTTCTATTTTCTATTTAACCTCTCGTGATATGTGAATGAAATCCAAGAATGTATACAAAAGTCTGTTGTCTTGTTTCTCATCGTTTTCAAGTTTGTACTTTATTTATTCTCGTTTTTTTCTTCATCCATAGTGAGCTGAGTGAGACGGCAGGAGTAGCTGCTCCTCCAGATCAATACTGGCACTCTCCCATCCCCTGACAAAGTCTGGGGATGGGATTCAGTCAAATCTGCTCTGCTGTGTTTCTACTGTGTCTATCCTCCTAGCCTACATTACTGTCCTAAAAATAGAAGGTATCCTATGTACCAATGTAGGGATTCTAATATAGGGTGCATGGTATCAGTGGTAGGACAATGAAATAGATGGATTGATGCTGCTTTAGTGGTTTATTCAGCAATGATTCAATCACTATTAGTCACTGTATTGTACTGTACTGTGCACATTTTTCTATACTATACTATCCTATCCTATCCTATACTATTTTCTGTATAGAAACTGGAATTTTATTTTATTTAACCAATCCTCAATACTGCAGTGTGAGATTGACTGAATCCAACCGTTTGTCCCTTGTACTCTTTTCCTCAAAACTTAGTCTTCATCATTTAATCGCAGCAGTCTAGCCATGTGAGCTTGCATTTGTACATTTGATGCCAGTGTGGCTTCTTTGCCTTCAGTGTTGTTGCTAGTTTTATCTCAGCCATGCTGCATGAACGCTGCCGAATGGGCAGTGTCATTAAAAATGTAGTCTTTTCCTCGTTCTTCTAGGTCCATTTGTGATTGTGACACTTTTGTGTGATTTCTTTTGAGTAAACACCAAAAAATTCTGCGGGCCTGTTTCCTTTGTAAGGGTACGAAGACATAAGAGATGACACTGAAACAATATATTATTCATATGGTTTGGTTGTTAAGTTGCAAAATGCAGTGAAAGGAGGTTTAGGGAATATAGGCCAGACAGAGGTACAACACACAGCTCACATCCTGACAACACACAGCTTTGGACCGGAGGAATTGCACTTTTAGGGTAAAATATTGCAGACTAAATTATCTCTACCTAGTCATTACAACACTGTATGTAGGCAAAGCATAATTAACTATGTGACAGCTGGATGAGCAGGCATTAGCCCAAAACCCCATGAAATGAACAATAAAATGAGGATGCTCTTTTGACAGGGGCTGTTTAATTAACCCCTGCAGTGGCTACACATGGCCACCAGGAGGCGCCTCCACTCAATCTGTTAATCATAAACCTAAAAAAGGTGCTGTCTAAACGTATGACTTCACAAAATATGGTAGAAGATATAAAAGGTTGTTGTTTTTTTTACATTTTAGCTGCCAAGATAAAACTTAAAATAAAACCAAGCTCACAATTCAGTTTGTTATTTAGGGGGAAACTGCCTCATAGAAACAAAGAAAACATCTCCTCTTTGTGGCCTGGGGTATTTATGTGCTGTATTATACTCTATCTATACTTGATACTATAGCTTAACTATAAAGGAAGCAATTCAGTCTTTACTCCTTTCAATTTCAGTAGCATATAAATATTCATGAAACTATATTTGTTGATAGTTTGTCATGAGTGAGTCTTATTATAATCTCCATATTATTGATTTAGATGTGAGTTCAGTTCAAGTTACGCATTCTTATTGTTTGTCCAGAAGTGTGTGTGTGTGTGTGTATGTGTGTGTGTGTGTGTGTGTGTGTGTGTGTGTGTGTGTGTGCCAGAGCCAGTAACAACAGGAATGTGATAAGATACCGCTCAAATCCACTTTCAGTGCCAAATAAAATAAATGTGCAGGTGTTTGTCTCGGTGACATTGTTGCAGAGAGAGATTGACAACTTACAGAGTTTCACAGTATCTACCAACACATGGCATAAGGACGGCAGGACAGGATACAGACAGACAGTAGAGACATACTATGGACTAGACTACATATCACATGTAAATTTGATTATCTAAAGCTGCATGTGCGTGTAATGATTTTGTTATAGATGACAACAATGAGGAGTATTTGTATGAGGCACAGTCCTGTCATACACAATATACACAATGTTAGATCAACATTTTGGCACACCTGCTTGGCAAATACTCTGAGCCAGAACAACACTCCCAATGGTGATGAAATCTCTCCCTCTCCCTCTCTCTGTCTGTCTGTGTGTGTGTGTGTGTGTGTGTGTGTGTGTGTGTGTGTGTGTATTTGTGTGTTTGTGTGCATGCATGTGTGTCTAACTCTGTTAGACACAGAGTTGTATCTCAGCACAACTGTATAGAGGACTTCAGCATGAGCATAAAACTACTAAGACTATGACTAAGAATGATATAACCTGTATTTATAAAGCACTGATCTAAAAGCAGAGTTCAAGGCATAAAAACAAACAGACAGAAAGAAAGAAAGAAACAGAAGTGATGCTACTCACAAACTGCTAAAAAACCTACCAAGCATACCACAGTAAAGCTTACTGTAACAGGAGAACAGCATGTGGCAACACTGCAATACTTTTCCAGACAAAAACAAGACAGATAAAAAAGCAAGTCCAATTACTGAAATAAAAACAATCTAATAAAACAATAGAGAAACTAAAACTTAACGTTATAAAGCATGTTTAGTGCTTGAGGTCCATAGACTGGGAGGTTGTTCATAGTGTTGGTGCTCATCATCAGTGAAAAGAGCTTCGTCAGCTTTGTCTGAGCTCTTGTACATAACGGGATAAAAGGTCAATGACATAGGTAGGAGCCAAGCCATTTCACTGCTTTAACAGTAATCAAGAAAATATTTAAATCAATTCTGAAATTAACAGGGAGCCAATGTAAATTTGCTAAGAATATTCATACTAAACAACTGTACAATTTATTTATTTATTTATTTAAAAGGGACAATGTACAGTTCAAACATAAATGTCACCATTTGATGCAACGTACCAGATTATAGCTGCAAGCTAATTTGCATCTGTAGTCCCTTGGCAGGTCAAAGCAAAGAAACAGCGCAATAACAAACAGTACAGAGTAAAAACAACATACAAAGTTATACAAAAAAGAACACACAGGACACGAAATACAAAACTACACACAAATGTATGCTTGTCAAAAAAAAAAAAAGCAAGTCATGAAGACCATAAGATAGAATATCAAAGTCAGTGAGTACAAAGCTGAGCACCTTTTAACAGACTTTTTAAGTTGGTTTTGAAAGTGCTGATAGAGCTGCAGCTCCTCACATCGTCAATATTCAGTGCAATACAAAAGGCGCATTAAAAACATAATGAAGCTGAAGTCTAAAAGCTACATATGGCACAACAACCCAAACAGATATAATTTAGACATGTCGCCTTACACCAAACAGGCTAAAAGACACATTTAGAGAACACCACTTCCATTTCTTCAGAGTGGAGTTAAACCTATTTTGCATTTGTCATCTTGAGCATAAATTTCTTGGCAGCTTGTTCTATAAAAGCCGCCGCAGAATACAAAAGCGTTTCCTTGCCGATCCAACTCTTAAATCTACCTGGATCAAAACCTGGCGCTGCTCTGTCACTGAGCCTGGACTCTCAAGCCAAAAGAGAATTTCCCCACAGGGATCAATAAAGTAAAGTAAAGTATTCAATTCCTGGAGTTGGAATGTCTCCCAGCTCTAAGGAAACAGAACTAGAATTGAATTGGAATGACAGAAAACAGAATTGGATTCCATTAAATTCCACTTCTAAGAGAGTTTGTCTTGACTCGCTAAGAAGATTATAAATCAAAAATTATGAATCAAATAATAGACAGTTCAACACATCAGATACATTCAATCATAATATATGGATTACCATTACATGTTGTGCATCAAATACCACCCGAAAGGCCCCTTTAACATTTATAATATTCAGTATTGATAATATATGACACTGTGCGCAATCTCAGATATGTGGTAAGAAAAAACAAACAAAGATTCAATTTCACTGAATTTCATTGAATTAAATTCAACTTCCTGACATTCCAATTCAATTCCAATTCTGTTTCCTGTAGGTTTTTCAAATTCCAATTCCAATTCCTCAGTTGATGAGTTCACCCTGCAGTACACAACATGAACACTATACCTACTCTGCACACGTAATAAACACAGTACATGTGTGTTTGAGCTCATATTCCATGCATGCTTGGAGTTGCTGAGCTCATATCTCAGGCTGGGCTCCTGTGCATCAGGCACAATGTTAACACTGACTTATCAGTGCAGCTTTATCAACTCTGCAAACAAGCCTCTCTTGTAAGCTCTTGAACATAAGCACACATGCATGCACACGCACACACCAAACACACGCACACACACACACACACACACACACACAAACGACGCACAGATGGTTGCTTGTCCAGATTTATTGGATTCAAAGTGTAGGCGTTATCACTTCTTCAAAGGATGAAGACACACACACACACACACACACACACACACACACACACACACACACACTGAAGTAATTCTCTAACACTGTGTTCCCTCACAACCAACAGTGTCTTTATCTTCTTCCTCTTCACCTGTTGCTCACAATCTCTTCACTTCACTGGCTCCAGGAAATACCTCATAGGTCTTTAGGGCTCCCAGCGTTGTGTCCATTCACACTGACAAGGCATGTCATGGATATTTGGTATCTAACATGAACAAATAATCTTGTGTTTCCTGAGTAATATTTAGCCTGGATGATTCTTACTGTGTCAGAGGTCATACCTTCTCTCCTCCTCATCATGTTTTTTCCTTCCACATGATATTTGTTCTTGAAAATGGAGGTTTTGCCAAGCTGACAAATTCCTTTCATACGTGTTTTTATTCGCTAAGTGCTATAGTGATTTGCATTCTGGAAATGTTTGCATAAATTTGTGTCCCCTCAAAAACTTTGGGTGCTCTACACCTCTGCTCAGGAACATTCAACATTCCTCCCATCTCAAAATATTAAAGGTGCTTCAAGTAGCATGTTTAATCATCGGATATGTCATTGTCAAATTAATTAATTGTGATACCTTGGTATCACAAATTTAACAAATGAAACCATGATTGAGATGATTGGTAGTGTCTATCTCATGCCAACAGTAGTCTAATATTAGTGCTAGAGTTTCTCAAGACCACATTTCCCATAAACCCATTGCTTCTTGCAACCCCCCCACCCCCCCTCCCCCCCTTGAGTGAAAGAATGTGACAATAACATTAACACTATTGTCAGACTAAATGTCCTCTAATGTATGGTAGGCAAAAGATTATTAAAGTCAAGATAGGATGCTAACCCCAATTTTGGTAGGTGTAATGGAAAAAGCGATTTAACAAGTAGTGCAACAAATTACTGCTCCCATGGACTGGCAAGCGAAGTAATAATACTGAGATGCGTAATGAGTAACAAATGGAAAAAGTCTGACTTGGGTTAATTTTATAGGCTAATCTAGTAATTTGTTTGACCTCTAACCTCGCTACTTGAATGCGTGCGAGTCGTCGCCACAGAGCCCTGATGCTGCATTCAAGTTATATGGGAAAGATGGTAGATACGAGTTTGTTTCTTGAAAATACTGTAGGTATTATGTGACTAAGCTTTCTTGTGGTAAATACTACACGGGAGGCCAGGGTTTGTGTGGTGGATACAGATTACTCCAGTCCACTGAATTATGAACATCACCAACAAGGAAATATATCTGCAGTCAAGTGTGGGGAATGATATACTGTATTTCACACACAATGAACCATGTCTATCACATACGATTTTCTGTGATCAAATCTCCCAAAATGACAAAAAAAAGAAGACAGACACAACTACTCGCTTCCTATTTTTAGTTTGTGGTTGGCATTGTAATGTTTGATTTGCTGTAAAACATAAGGTCAAAGGTAACACAGACATGAAGTGCGTGTTTACTGAGTGTAAAAAGGCTGACAATAATTAGCAGCAGCAACCAAAGCCTTCAATAATGGCGTTTTAGGGGCTTTACCATAAAGACGTTGGGACGGTTATTCCCATGTGACGTGAACGCAGCTCGAGTCTCACCAAGCTCCACTTTGGACACCCAGCCGCGTCAAGCTAGCCGGAGATAACCAGGAAAATACCGGAGGTTGGGCGATTTTACCTTCAAATTAAAAGCGTAAAAATAATTAGATTCTCATTTACTACAGTCCCCTTGTTAAATACATTCTTTATTTTCACTTTGGTATGATTTATTACTCAAAAATGATGCAGCACAGCGTTGTACTGGTAGCTAGCAAAGCAGAGCGGCACAGCGTTCTTTTGCTAGGTTCATCGGAGCAGATTTATTTAACAGTTGACCCTGATTTTGACGCTTTTTTTCCGACCAACCAGGGTGGCCAGCTACAAAAAGTGTATAACTTTGGTATATATAGGATTAGCTTTATCTTAATTGAGCTAGTCTCGAGCAACAGCCTCTTTTTATTCGGTTCTCTCGTGCAGAAGCCAACCTACTTTCTGGACTAACTACCCCCTATGGAAAGCAGGTGAGTGAATGTAAACACAAGTGCCCAATGAAAATATTAACCATATCACTATGTTCCACTGTCCACTGCAGCTACCCTCCCCACTGAGGCCCATAAACAGCTTTAAAATATGTTTGTCATTAAGAAATGTTCTGATTGGCTGAGTCACATTCAAAGCTGTTGTAAATTATCCGTTAAATGCACACCTAAAACCAGGTAACAGTTTAATTTAAATATTCATACGCTGACCTAAAATCACCACTCCTGCAGGTACTTGGGTTGCTTAGCAACCGCGTTGTTCAGCTGCTGCTCAAGAACTATGCTGCTTGGCGGAGGAATAACAGTTCAACTAACGTTACTATTTAATAATTAACAGTAGAAAATAATAGACATTTTTTAGGGTTTGATAGGCACTCGTGTCGTGCCTATCAACATATTTTAGCTGTTGTGAAATCACCGTTGAAGCACGGCCTCTCGTGGTTTATTGCATAACAAAGCCACGAAATATCTCAGCTTTCAAAATGTCCCTGCATGGTTTTTCCAGGACCAACTTTCTGTACAAGCTAGTGTGGTTATAATTTCTAAATCATGTAAGGGAGTAGTAGGCCTAGTTATAACTAGGCTATAAATAACCTCTTGCAATTGACAGCTTGTTGGCACCCCCTCCAACTCATTAGCCTTTGCAGTGTTAAAGCAGAGTTTTATTTTGAAAGGTACGACCGGAAGTCCCTGTTCACTCTCTGGTTGGCTCGGCAGGCTGGTCCCACCACCCAGCACCGCCACAACAGCTGGGGGAGGATTTCCGACCCAGTCACAGCGAAGATGGTGGCAGTGACAGGAGCCGAGTTACCTCCGCCTGGATAGACGGAAAACCAGCCCCAAACTCATGTACTCATATTTATTTACTGTCCAACTCCAGAACAAATCTGTATAGGAAAAAAGGGAGGCAACCAGCGGCGGACGGAAGAGGACGCACCGCAGCCAAAGCGCACAGTGTTGTGTTTGTTGGACACATGCATGCCAGCGAAAACTAGTGCTATCCAGACCTGGGGAATTGGTGTGGAGATAAGGAGACAGCGCTGTTTGTGAAGCGGCTCTGGAAATCCAGCAGAGGAGACCGGATCCGGGTTTTTTTTTTTTTTGTCGTTTCTGGGGATTTCTACTTGCTCTGCTCTGGGGGAATGCGAGGGGAGGAAATCCAGCCTCGGCTCCAAAAAACCACCAGACTCCTAGCTGGGTCTCCTCTCCAAACGCAGGAAATACGGCCTGGGAAAAAGTTTGGGAGCTTTTGGAAACACAAGGGGGGCCTAGCTCTGACGTTTTGCATGCGTTTTATGCTTTGATTTGGAGCAGTAGGGTTTTTTTAAGCTGCTACTCCGTTCCTATTATTTCACATTCGTGCCCCAAACTAAGTTGAAGAAACGCATTCAAATGTAACATGCCGTTGGAGCGGTTATTGCAAGAGTTTTGATCATCACTATTTATAGACCAGCCTAGTCCGACCGAGGCTGTTCCTCATAGCTGTATGTTTTGCCAACTGCGCGCAACAAGTTGCAGACACTCCCAACAGAGGCAAAGCGAAGATAATTTGGCCAGCGGATGGTATTTTCTGCACTTCTCTTTCGATTTAAGCGGCTCTGAAATACCACCTGCCCCTCCCCGACCCCCTCTTTGGAAGGCAGGGGGGAAATAAACGGTGGAGATCCGGAGAGGGAGTTCAGGAAAGGACGGGGCTGGATCCGTGGGAATAGGCCTGCCTGTCAGGCCTCTTATAATCTGGATCTTGGACCGGACAGGGCTCCAAAATAACTCAGGCTGGAATATTTACATGGCCCCGTTGGAATAAGGAGGAAAGGAGGACGTATGGGGTTGAGAAATGCAATTCTTCAGGACATTGAGCCATGCATGAGCAGGGATGTAGTAGAGGGTAAAGCCACCTTAACTCAGTTTACCCACTTTTTTATTAATTTTAATAGAGTTTGCCCACCTTTTTAGGCTGGCATGAATTTTTATGAGGGAAATTAAGAGTAGCCTATACAGCATAATACGCAATAGCAAACTAAGTTATATGAGGATAGGGTCTTTTAAGGGGGCGGATAAATTATCTGATTGTTTTTTTTGTTTATACTGGTGGTTGTGATGCCTTCTGATGACCACGGACTGGATGTCATAGTTCCCCCTCCTTTTTATTTACCACTACATCACCGGGAATAACAAGAAGAGGACTTTTGGGCGTTTTTGAAGGGGAAAGGGAAGTGTAAAATGGACCATTTGACGCGTGTGCGTTGAGAAGATAAGAAGGGTCAGTGTAACTTTTGTAGCAATGTGTTGTCCTCAGTAATCTACATATGTATCAGCTTGGCATAATGAAACCTTGAACGTTGTCTCTGTTTTTATGCAAACGACGATATTTAAAAAAAAAAAAACGAAGTATCAAAACACCGCGCACGCCAAGAGGAGGTGATTTCCAATAATGAAACGGCAGGACTGACCTCAGAGAGAGGGCTTGATCGGGTCATAAAAATCGTTGTATGATTAACCAGTCCTTTCCGAGAAGGATGTTAGATTCTGGAGGCAGAAAGAGTGATGACAGTGTTTTTACCGCAGCTGGAGAGAAAGCCGGGCTCAAACCGAGAGCCTCTGAGGAGACGGATAAATGTAATGTGAGTACTGACGCAAAACCGGGGTCGGATAATGAACTACTCAAGGAACTGGAACGGTGCGTCTTGTGTGTGTGAGTGTGCAGGCTGCCGTGTGCGTAGCGAAGACGTCTGTGCCGTGCGCACCGTTCATGCAGTGTGATTATTCCAACAAACACCTTTGCTCTCTCTCTCCCTCTCTCTCTCTGTCTGTCACTCCCTCGCCGCCGTGCCACATGTGCACACACAGCGCCCACACACCGCATCTAATTGCCTGAGCGCCATCAGTCAGCACCGAGACGATATTATTAGTATTGAACACCCCCCCCTCTCCCTCCGCGTCACACCAGTCAATATGGCCACTCTGCAACATCACCGGCAGCTTCTCATGCATGGCACGGAAGTGAGCTGCGACTCCAGCGGGGACGGCGCCGTGACCGTGCGGATTACCAACAGTGCATCACACCTGCACCACCATGAGCCGCTAAGGGCTGCCAACAGTGGAGCAGGAGGAGGAGGAGCAGGCTATGGGGCTGTGAGTAAAATGAACCCCAACCTCCACAAATACAGCATCTCCTCCAGCTGTAGCTCGGGGGAGTCTGGGATGAGACCGACTGTGATCACCACTCCGCGGATACAGAGGAAGGCGCCGCCGCTGTTCGAACGCTCCGCCGCTCAGTGCTGGGACCCCAAGTTTGACTCCTCCATCTTGGAGGAGGCGTGCCGAGAGCGGTGCTTCCCTCAGACCCAGCGCCGGTTCCGTTACGTCCTGTTCTACCTGGCGGTGGCGGCCGTCCTCTGGGGGGCGTACTTCGGGGTCAACAGTGACCGCTGTGACCCTGTGACCTTCCTCGCCCCCACAGCCTCCTTCTTCCTCCTCCTCGTGCTCCTCTTCCTCTTCACCTTAACCCACCTCTACACACGGCTGTACAACCAAGCCTCCCTGCTCCTGATCGTCATCACCTTCGCCGTCACCTTAGCTCCACAGATACAGACTGCAGGCTATTCTGACCTGGAGTGGGCTGGTGGTGGGAATGCCACCTATCTGCCGCCAGACGGAGCGGCGTCCCCCCAGGCTCCGTGCATCTCCCCTGTGGGCACCTTCTCCCTGTGTATGGAGGTTCTGTTGTTGCTGTACAGTGTCCTCCATGTCCGTCTGTATGCCTCGGTGCTGCTGGGGCTCCTGTACTCCGTGTTATTTGAGGCCTTGGGATGGCTGCCGCTGCTTCAGAGGAGGTATGACAGCACAGGCGGGGGGTCGGGGTTGGGAGGAAGCGAGGTCCTGGGCAGAGGTTCGGGTTCTGATTGGGAAGGAGACACCCTCCGCTGGCTGGGCCCGGCCAAAGCCCTGCTCCACCTGTGTGCCCACGTCATCGGCATCCACCTGTTCATCATGTCGGAGGTGCGTTCCCGCAGCACCTTCCTCAAAGTGGGCCAGGCCATCATGCACGGCAAGGACTTGGAGGTGGAGAAGGCCCTGAAGGAGCGTATGATCCACTCCGTCATGCCCCGGCGGGTCGCGGACGAGCTGATGAAGCAGGGTGACGATGAGGGCGGCGGCGGGGAGAACTCCGGTAAGCGTTACTCCACCGGGGCCTGCTCTGCTTCGGCCGTGTCGGTGGGCGGCGGAGGAGGTGGTGGAGCGTTGCAAGCCCCGAGCGCCGCAAGCCCCAAGAACTACCCACACAACCATCACAAACGCAAGAAAACCTCCATCCCCCGCGGACAGATCATCTTCCGGCCGTTCAACATGAAACGCATGGAGCCTGTCAGCATCCTCTTTGCGGACATCGTGGGCTTCACCAAAATGTCTGCCAATAAGTCGGCGCACGCCTTGGTGGGCCTCCTCAATGACCTGTTCGGACGTTTCGACCGGCTCTGCGAACTGACCTGCTGTGAGAAGATCAGCACTCTGGGGGATTGCTACTACTGTGTAGCGGGCTGCCCCGAGCCCAGACCGGACCACGCCTACTGCTGCGTGGAGATGGGCCTGGGCATGATCCAGGCTATAGAGCAGTTCTGCCAGGAGACGTGCGAGACCGTCAACATGCGTGTCGGCGTCCACACGGGCACGGTCCTGTGCGGGATCCTGGGAATGAAGCGCTTCAAGTTCGACGTATGGTCAAACGACGTCAACCTGGCTAACATGATGGAGCAGCTGGGCATGGCGGGCAAGGTGCACCTGTCAGAAGCCACCGCTCGCTTCCTGGACGACCGCTACCAGAGGGAAGACGGGAGGGTGGCGGAGAGGGCGGGGCAGAGCGTGATGGAGAAACTGAAGGGTAAGAGGCTGGTTCACCTTTGACTTCCTCTTTAGGTTTCTATGCATGAAGTGAAAGTGATGTACATGAGTTAGATATTATATTATATTATACTCTGTTCTTAGGTACAGGCTTTACTGAGTAATGGTTGTTTGTCAATTAAAGATCACATTTCATGGTCATTTTATATTTATGAAGTGCTTTGAACAAAACAGGCTTGTGATGCAGTACTGTGCAGCACAGCAAAGGCCTAAGTATGTAAAAAAACAAGACAATGAAGACATTACGTTTCAGTAAAGTCATGCAAGGGGGTGGAATAAAGGGTAGAAACATACATTGTCTAAATACGTGCACCTTATCACTGGGTCATCAGGGCTGAACGGGGTCACCACATGCCTAGACAGAACTGAAATAAGCACTCAAATATGTTATCTGACCAGTTAGTCCTGTTGACAACCGTCTGGCAACGGTAGGAGAGGATCGGGCTACGAGATCAAAAGATTAGAGCACCAGGAAAAGATAAGTGTTTCGGTTTGTATGGATTGGATGTCATTCAACAGCCAGTAGCGGTCTGCTGTACGGAATGTAACAGTCACCACCTGAAGAGTTTCATTCCAAAATACTGTATATATCAAATTTAAGTTCCACAATGACAATCCAGTTATACCTATTCTCACAAAAGGACTGACAGCACAAAATTAAAACAAGTTAGACTACTTTGTAAGGATAGTAGATAATGTAGGTCCTTGCTTGGCAAGATGCCATTAAATTTACAGACTAAATCCTCTGTATTTTAGAGATATTGAATGATGAACAAAACTCTTCAAATTCACTATGTAGTGCCATACATCAAAGACTTAGGCCAGTGTCAAAGCATGACTTAAATTAAGATCAGAGCCAGTGTCACTTTTATCTTCAATTACAGCAAATGCAGGATTCTGTCTCTTTGGTACAGAGAAATTTTGTTTTTGATTTTCTAACACTATTAATGGACATGGATTGTACACCAATGACAGCACTCATATACAATGCAAAGGGACAGTACAAGATCCAATAGACAAGTGACTATACACTCATTACATTTAACATACATGGCAGACATGGATAACTTATATGATGTGACTCACACACACGGCTGATAGATTTGAGTGTGTGATTGGGTAGTTTCAAGTCCAACAGTGCGTAACCTCCGCTGGCTGCTTCTCTGTGTTAGACCCATCCAACCACTGCCGCCTGACAGGCAGGCTGCGGTTCATATCTTTCCGACTGTGTTTGTGGCCTGTTGTTGTGGTCGGCCAGATTGTTTGAGCTGCAGATAGCAGTCGATAAGAGGAGGGCAGGGCGGCTTTGCTCTGCTAAGGCAGGTAGGATGGGACCAGAGGTAGAGAGGAGGGAGGGAGCTGGTAAGAGGGGAATGGAGGGGACCAAGAGGGGAAATTGGGATCAAAATATGGAAATAAGTTTGGCTTGGCTGTCTGAAACTTATCTAACATCTATTGCTCATAGTGAGTCCATGCACAGCGGAATCAGAATCACTTTATTTGCCAAGTAAAATACATGAATAGGAATTTGTCTTGGTGGCTTGGTTCAGGAACTTGTTGACGACTAACATAAGTGCATACTAAACACATGGCATATAAACAACAGGACCTTGCCTTTCGTGCAAAGGGATGGTGCAGGTCATACAATAGATGGTGGGTTCATATCCATCATTTTGTGTGCAAACATAAATAATAGGTAGCTTATGGTTGTGGGTTTACTTTATGATTCTATGTGTATTAGAGTTCACAAATCATTCATTGGTTGTGCAATATAACGGCACGCATGTTGCACCGGCAGATTCGGGGGTTTGGTATTTGCCTGTACATGCGTGCATGTGTCTGTGTCTGTGTGTGTGTGTGTGTGTGTTGGTGCATGCATATGTGTGTGTGCATACAAACACACGCCTCTCTGTGGAAAGCAGCATCAATGAGGCTAATCTCTCCAGCAGGGAATTCCTCGTGGACTGTCTAATCTTAGGCCTCCTGTGAACAGAGGCTGTTTGTTCTATTGTCAGGCCTTATGTCAGAGTGTATTCACACATGGCTCTAAACTGTGCCATCACTCTCTATTTCCAGACTTGCGAACAGTGACAGAGAGAGATATTGACATACAGTTTATTGTTGAGGGAGAGAGAAAGGCATCCAGTTTCCTTTTGAAAGACAGAGAGAACTACAGTTTTGTGGTGAGAGAGAGAGAGATCACCTTTACAGTTTGATGTTGAAGGACAGGAAAAAAAAGAGGGATTGACATACAGTTTCTTGTTGAGAAATCAACATGCAATTTCACATTGAGAGAGATCAAAATACAGTTTCTTGTTGCGAGAGAAATAGATTGTCACGTTAATGGTGAGAGAGTACAGAAATACAGTTTCTGGTTGTAGATAGAGCAAGATTGACGAAGTTGTAGAGAGCGAGAGTGATAGAAATAGATATCAGTGTTTGTGGGTGTTAATGATTAGAATTTGCTCAGCGTTAATCGATGTGCAAGCCTGGGATTCTTCACACTACAAAAATATCTTGTATGTAGCTGTCTAAGACACCTTTCCCGCTAAGAACAAATTGCAGCCTCTTTCCGATGTGGAAATTGTAGTAGTCGGTGTTGCAAGTTGGATATTTTTCTCCATTTATCGTGCAGCTCCAGCCTTGGCGAGGGTGTTAACTGCTCTCATCTGTATCACGCCGGTCTCATAGTCTGTTCTATGCATCTGTCATTTTCTTTCATTCACAGTTTTACTTACAAATCCATCATATTTTCTCCCTGTCCACTGTTCATGTCTTCTCTATTCCAACTCAGTCTGTTTTCTACTCTCTTGGTCTCTCTGTCAATTTAACAATTTATTGGCATGACATATTTACCGGAAGCAATATTGCAGAAGCAGTACATGAAATTTAAATGTTCAAAACAACTAGGCCTGTTTTAGGTGTGACCTAATTGGAGAAGGCTGGAGCCTAGGAACATTCAGTGTTGGGTATGAGGCACTGGAATTAGGGAGAGGAGACGGCAGATTCCACAAAAAAGGAGATTTATTGTGGCTTGGACATTCCCTTTAACGTCATTAAGTGGTGGGTTCTGTATAGAGCACACAAACAGAGAAGTCCATATGGCATTTAGAAACAGTCACATATTTTCTCAACTTAACACAAATACATAAAGTTATATTCTCAGTTGGCATTGAATGGAATTAGACAAACATACACAAACAATACATCAGCTGAACACTGGAATTAGCCATAAATGGAAATATACAAACACATTATATAATCAAACGCACTTAGCGAGCACAAATGGAAGGCCAGTCTGGTTGGTGGCAGAGCAAACGGAACAATGATTTCTCCTAGTTATGAGAGAGCTCAGGCTCAAAGGCAGATTGAGCACACCTGTGTCTGGCTGACCTCAGACAGCAGGTGTGTGCTTGTTGCTCCTCCCAGAGCTCAACAGGGGTGATCACAGACATGGAGGACTTTCAACAAGGCCTATATTGAAATGATCAGTTATTTGGCTTGAAAATGTGCAATACAATAGGGGTGGGCCTATATATCAAAATTCAATACATCGCAGTACAAAAATCTGACAATACATATCGTGGGGTAGAAAAACGAATCACGATATTAGCTACATTTTATTCCGCTGTAGTAATCACAAATAAGACGGCTTCCCCATCACAATTTCACAAATTATATTATTTGCATTTTGTAATGACAATTTTTTTAAATTGTTGTTTACATTCTAGTAAGCCAATGCCATTGCAGGAAGGATTTGTGTCTCAGAAATAAACATAATTCTTCACAGTCAGACCATTGAATCATGAGATAAACATATCGTCCCATCCTTAGTTATTTGGCTTGAAAATGTGCTATACAATAGTACATCATTGCCAATATCTGTAATAATGATTAATTATTTGGTTATAAGACATGCTATACAGTAGTACATAATGATCAATAATGGAAAACAGATCCAAAGTTGAGAACATATTATACAAATCCCTGTCTCTCTCACCCTCTTGTCCTCACTCTGACCCCTTCAACATCTCTTTACCTCCTTCCTTCCCTTCACATTTCCCTTTTCCCCCTCGTTCTTTCCTTCCGTCTCTCTATCCTTCCTCATATTATCAGTTTCAGTCTCATGCATGACCTGGCCCTCAACATACACCAAGGTTTTGTTGGCTAACTTACCTGTTAAGTGATGAGAGAACATGGACAACAAATCATCCCTGGTAGATCATTCACTCCGGTGCTCCATACTAACACTTTAGCATACACTATGTTGAGCGATAGCAGACAACTAGCATTGTCCAGGTAAGATAAAAAGTTGTTAATGTTTTTCATTATATGGTCTGTAGAGTCATAAAAATAAAAAATGACTTATCATTAACTCAATATAACTGATGTAGCCAGGTTTATTTTTGGAACTATTTCAGGTGTGCAACTACCTATTCATTTGCAGTGATTTCGAACTGCACACAGTCTCCCATCGCCCACCATGTTCACTTCCTATTGAAACGGGAAAGTAGTGCCTGGTAGTTCAAAGGAGTATAGTATTTTTTTGTGTAAATCTTTCCAGTCTCCTGTGCAAAACTGCCAGACTTAACTGCATATCATTTAAAATTGCTTACCATTTAACTTTAGAGCTGCTGCAAGTTCTCATTTTCTCACTTTTGGGATAATGCTGCTAACCCTCTATTACTCAGTATCGCTCAGTATTATGCTAAAGTGTTGGTGTGAGTGATAAATGGATAGACTTGATGTATTCCTTTAACCTCCCCTCCTCCCTCTATATGTTTGTTCCTCTACCTCTCTTCCTCTGCTCCCCCCTCTCTTTCTCTGTCTCCCTCCCGCTCTCTTTCCACATCTCTCTCTATCTCTTTTTCCTCCTCCTCACCATGTTATCTCATTCATTACCTCAGTCTCACCTGTCACCCAGGCCTGTACATGTGGTCTCTGTTCTGTTGTGTAACACTGTTTTATTGCTGTGTGTCTGTCTGTCTGTCTGAGTCAAGGCTTTGCTATAGATCCCCCAGCAGGGCCACTGATCCATCTCAGATAGCTGGCTTTCAATCACTCTATCTCTCTCTATCACTCTTTAATACCTGTTCTCTCCCTCTCTCTCTCTCTCTCTCTCTCTCTCTCTCTCTCTCTCTCTCTCTCTCTCTCTCTCTCTCTCTCTCTCTCTCTCTCTCTCTATTTCTCTTTCTTTCCCAATTTAGTTCATTTCAAAGAAGCCTTATTGGCATGACAAAATCGAACAGTATTGCCTTTGAACTTTATTTGATATTTAGTTAATTACAATGCTGGACACTAAGTTGTTATCTATGTTTTCATTCAACTGTAAAGCGAATTTCACACAACCTTTTGAAATGTTCGGGAGGAAAAAAGTGAATCAGGTGCGTTTGCTTAAAGCTATAATCCACGATTTGTGCACCCTCTCACAGCTGGGCAGGGAATTACAACAATAAATGTCTCAGAATGTAATTTTTTTTCCTCTTGCATTTGTACAATGAATTTGAACCAGTCGTACCAAGCCTATGTCATTATTTATTTGACAACTTTGTTTCCATCGCAATTTATCACATAATTTCTTTATCGACAACAACCTTTCCCCCTTCAAGTGAGCGTAAAGATTGCGATATTGAGGAAATCTTATTGATTTTTACATTTCCATTCAGCTTTACTAACACATCATACATTTTTCGATACATCATCACTCGCAAAAAATAGGCTACTTGGATCTAAACCCAGCTATTGCCACTCTCCCCTCTCCCTTCGTCCTCTCTCTTTGTGTGTATGTGTGTATGTGTGTGTGTGTGTGTGTGTGGAGTTAGTGGGTTTTTAAGATGTTTTTACGATCTTTTTCTTCCGTGTTGATATGAGATGTTTCATTTAAGGACATCAAAACTCAACTCGCCACCAGTCTATCTCTATCTCGACTCATCTCACACGAATGCTACTGTCTTTCCAGTTTGTTTTTCAGGGTGTCTCCCCATTAATTTCCAACGAGAGACTACCGTTTTCCCTTCCCCCATTTTCCTGCTCTTGCTCGTCCCTGAATCTCACTCCGATCATCGGTCGCTCCCAGTTCCCACTGCTGGACTGTGTCCGTCTCTCGCCCGTCCTCTCCTTGCCAGTCCTGCCATGTATCTTTCTGTTTTCGAGCACACAAACACTCGTATTTCACCGCAGGTGGTGAGGGCTGCAGTTTTCTGCCCTGGGTTTTTGTTTAGCTGGTCTTTATATCCTGCCTGTATCTGCTGTGTTAATGCCTTTTTAGGCTCCCCTTGTGGAGTATTGTTACTTGGGGAAATGAGGTCGTGGCGTTCTCAGGCATGTGTGTGTTTGTTTCTGTGTGTGTTTTTGTGTGTGTTTCTGTGTGCATGTATATCTGCCTATGTGAAAGAGTGTCTATTTTTAGGTGTGTATGAATAGATAGTTGTATGAAAGTGTTTATGATTGTGTGTGTGCATGAGAGTGCCTTGATATTAGTTTATTGTGCAGTATAGCAGCATGCTGTATCTGCAGACTCAAGGTTTGGACCTTGAACCACTGTCCCCATGGTATCACAGGGTGGCACCTCAGCAGTTTAAATCTGAGTGTGTGTATATTTTTGTGTGTCTGTGTATGTATGTATGTATGTGTGTTTGCGTGTGTATGCATTTGTTCATGCAAATCCTATATGTGCGTGCCTGCATGTGCCTTTTTGTACCCACGTACCCACGTGTGCATGTGTGCTGGCAAGCCCATGATTCCCGTGCGGTGCGTTGCAGTGGGAAGTCCATGCCCCCAGGCTGGTTAGTCTGGGCTAAATCAAACATGTCACCTAAATATGCAGCGGCAAACGGCAGAGACTTAACCATAACCAGGCCAGTCCCACTGTGTTGAAGCCTCTGCTGCTCCGCTCTCTCTTCAGCTTCATCCACTGTTTTTTTTTTTTTTAAAGGTGCATTCAAGTAAGATTTTACTGTCCCATAGCACAAAATGACCATAATGTATCTGCAGGGATTTGCTAGGGTTGTTGATCAATACCAGCGACTCAACGATTACTTCGCCAGATGCTGAGATTTCTGGCTTTCAAAACTCACTTTCCATCCTGTACTTTGTGCTTTTCCACCTCTCAATGATGGAGGATGGTGCTACAAGTGAGCTGCTGGTGATGAAACACATTTTATTCCCAAGCCAAAAATACATATGGCAGTATTATTTTGCACGGTGATATATTACCTCACTAGATATTTCTGTTGGATCTCTGCTATGATTCACTAGCTTACTCATTTTATTGTGAAATTGTAACTTTATTATTTTTCATTACAGACCTGTCGATGTCGTCGGCAATTCCTTCGTTGTCAGTTGGTTGATAAAAGTCACAAATTCCTCAATGCCCCTTTTAAAGTTTCATATACAGTGAAGAAGCCTACAGCTCCCGAACAGGTGATGCAGCATGTCATCAGTGACCTGGGAGAATATTGACCATATAGAGTTTACATCCCTCTAATTGAATGAGTCTGGTTCATTTCCCCCACCAGACACCTTTAGCCAGTGAACAAATGGTTTTGGAAACTACACAGAAATCGGATTGAGCACGCCAACTTCATGCAAGCAGAATAAATTGAATCGAACAAGACTGACGCTCTGAGGTCACTGACATCTTTGTGAGTCACAGAATGACTTCAGGCTAAATGTAGTTTTGACATTTTATGTTGCTTATGCAATGGCTTGCTCCTCATCAGGTGTCATTTATTCAACTAGAAGGCCCTCTGAGAGCGCAGCCCTCTGCCAACTTGCTGTTACACCCAAAGACATCATTCCTATCACTTACATTTTAAGGTAAATTTATTTCTTGACCCTGCCATCATACCCGTAGCATTTGGAATCAAGTCTCCATTTCCGTTAGTTTCATAGTTATGGCTAAAAAAAGACAATTGTCTGATTGAGGAAATCCCAGATCCGGATCACCACCAAAATCTAGTGTTGCTTTTCCCAAGGCCTATCTGTTCGCCAAATGTCATGGAAATCCGTTCATAAGTTTTTGAGAACATTACTGCTGCACTTTCCAAGCCCAGTGTTTCCCAGCTGTTTTGGCATTCTGGTCCAAAGCCCGCTTCCTTAACCTTTAGGCTTCTGCTACTCATGTAACCAGAATATTAGTCAGAGCTGATCATGCTTTTTTTATAACACAGCATGGGAAGAAGAGGTGGTGAGGAGTAAAAAATTACAGCGGAGAAAGACAGGAATAAGTCAGGCTCTCTGCTGGATTATAATTGCCTCCTTCTTCTCAGATCTTCACCTTTTTAGAGAGAGAGAGAGAGAGAGAGAGAGAGAGAGAGAGAGAGAGAGAGAATTAGTTAAGAAGACATCCTAGACATACAAAATCACTCATCAAAGTCTTTGCACCTTGGATATACACACACACAGACAGTGGGATCTATCAGGTTAGTATAGAAGTCACAAACAAATGAGCCATTTAGGCCATTTAATGTTATCTTTATACAGTAATTATTAAACTGTGTGTGTATCTCTCTCTCTCTCTCTCTCTCTTCCTCTCTCTCTCTCTCTCTCCCCTCCAAACATCTCTTCTGTTTCTGTCCATGCATATCTCCCTCTCTGCTATGGTGTGGTTTGTGTGTGTGTGTGTGTGTGTGTGTGTGTGTATGTGTGTGTGTGTTTGGAGAGGAGGCAGAGCCGAGCCATTGCCCCGAGGCCTGTGACCCAACATGGTGTTGTTTAGCCCCCGCCACTTGTCCCTGATTGGTTTTCAGCCCCGCTGTCACTGCAGGGTTCAAAGGTCAACTGTAATCTCTTGGCTAGGTGGTCCTGTGAGTGTGTGTGTATGTGTGTGTATCTGTGTCTGCCTGTCTGTGTGTGAGATAACGGCGCAAAGAGAACAACGCAGTGCGATAGCAGGAGAGCTGAACAAGTGAAAGGCAGGATTAGACGAGTAGAAAGCAGAGGAGTGGAGACGGAGTCCGTGGAGGAATTTACTGGAGCAAGAGAGGGACAAGAGGGATAGAAAGGGACTTGACCAGGGTTTCCCACATTCTTTTTGGTGCCTGATCGTATATTGTGATTGTTTAAGTCGTAATCTGCAAGAGTCTTTCTTTTTTTTTTTTTTTTTTTGGCACCGTCCTTGTGCCTATCAGTAGGGCTCGGTGATATATAATATTGATATCGCGATATGAGACTAGGGCTGAACGATTTTGAAAAAAAGTCTAATTGCGATTATTTTGACCTATATTGCAATTGCGATATGATTTGCGATATTAGAGGGAATGATCATTTTTACATCATTATTCTCATTTTCATTGAAAAACGTATTAAAATGATTATGGTGTGATTTTTGCGGGGATCTGTACCAAACAAAGATGTTTTCTTAAGTCTGTAGAATATGATGTGTAGGCCAGGACATCTCTGCAGCACCACAATATTTAATTTAAAATGGTATTTTGACACATTTCACCTTTAACAAATATTGTGCCTCCTGCAATTTGAAAATTGCAGTAGGTCATATTGCGATTTTGATAAAATTTTGATTAATTGTTCAGCCCTATATGAGACCAGATATTATCTGGGATTCTGATTATCGTAATATTGTGAAATAACTTAAATGTTACTTCTTCCTGGTCTTAGAGGCTATGTTGCAGTAAAGGGATACAATTTTCTTGACTTATCAGCCTGTTCTGGCTGAGGAAAATGAACAATGATTGGCTTTACCTGCTCATCATATCCACATTACTTATTACTGGTTACACATTACCGATTACTAATGACTTTCATGATTTTCAAAATTTTCTTGTGTGTAAATATCTTATGAAAGCATGAATACTCAGCCCCAAAATATCATCACAATATCGATATCGAGGTATTCGGTCTAAAATATTGTGATATTTGATTTCGTCAGTATCGTACAGCCCTACCTAGCGGTCATTGCTGTAGTGTTTTTGCATAGCACCTGTCAATCAAACAATATAGGCAATACTGTGTGTCTTTTTCCCTGGATTTTCTGTTGATGTAGTTGCGTTTCTGTAGGTGGCGCTCTTTTCTTTGTCTGTTCAGCAATGGTGGCTATCACTGCTCATGCTAACTACCCAGTTCTTCTTCTGTTTATTCCAAACAAACAAGCTGTTGCTGCTGCCGGAAACATAAAACGCATCACTTCCTTCTCTCAAGACCTACCAGACACCGAGTGTTTAGAACAGCAAATGTAAAAGCTGCCATGAACTGGGCACAGGTTTTAATCAGAATGGATACACAATGTTTTTGAAATTAGCTCCTTATATCTGACGGCGCACACTGCCAAAATAAAGTAACTCATCATACACATTTTAGAAGTTTTCTTTGCATCTACTGAATTCTAATATAATTTACACTAAATTCAAAATGACGTTTAACACAGTTTTAGCACATTTCTGAGATTTTTAAAAAAGCATTATCTGTGCCTTTCTGCCTGGCTTCCTAGTACTGCAGAGACTGAACACACACGTACTGGACTGGACTTATAATTGCTTACAATATGCCATTATATAATATTTTATGAGGTACCTCCAAATTCCATTATCACTAACGCTGTGTGTGTGTGTGTGTGTTGGAGAGAGGGGGGAGGTGTGGATCCGATGCTGTATCATAATTAAAAAGTGACAGCAAGTAGCTAATGAACCAGCAGAGCACAGGGGAGACCAGGAGCTATCCAGAGCAGCCTGGTTTCTGCTCTCTCTCCTAATCAAATAATAATAGCTCTCTATCTCTCTCTGTATCTCTCTCTCTCTCTCTGTCTCTCTTTCTCTCCAGATAAACACTTTCTTTCGTTCATTGAATATCTCCCACTCTCTTTCTGTCTCTCTCTCTCTCTCCTAATAGACCTCTAATATCTTGTCTCATTCTCTGCATCTCTCTCTCTCTCTTAATAGACCTCCAAAAACTCTCTCTCATTCTTTTTCTCTCTCTCTCTCTCACACACTTGAACAATCGACTCTTTTTTCCGCCCGCATCAGAAGTTTTTCTCTCCTGTTTCTCACTAATTTGTTGAGTCAGGCCTTGCTTTAGCAGGCAAGTGTGTGTGTGTGTGTGTGTGTGTGTGTGTGTGTGTGTGTGTGCCAGCCTTGATAAGCATGCCCAACCCTGTCCTATCTTGATTGCAGATGTACAGTACACACACACGCACACACACTTTCTGACTAGTCTTCCCAGCAGTCCCAGCAGACTGAACTTGCGTTACTGTTTTCTGTAGAAATCCTCAATGACTTCTGTAATTACATGGATTCCAAAACAATGAGTCACATGCTCTTATTTTTATCCCATCTTTTTGACAGGTCTGTGAAGTCTTTCAACTGTGTGTGTGTGTGTTTGATAGATGCCAAAGGTTGTGCGGACGTGTTTTTGTGTGTGTGTGTGTGTGTGTGTGTGTGTGTGTGTGCACCCACGTGCCTGTGTTTGCCTCTGTGCCCTCTCTCATTCAGTGATGCATTACATAACACAGTGTCATGATTCATTCAATTCTCTTTATACGTGTGTGTATTTGCATGAATTTAGCTGACACTTAAGTATTATCTCATAAGTAACACAGTGCTAGCTGGTTTCACTTGCTAGCTGGCTACACACAGGGTGACTTGCATTTTCTTTCCAGGTACCGGCCTGCTGTTGTTTCGGCCCTGGCAGCGGGACGTGTAGCTGCAGGGCTGAGAGGGCAGCAAATACCTAGGAAATGCTGTGACGTTGACCAGGCCCAAGATTGAAAATACAGTGCCAAAATTAAAGTTGAGACGATGTCCGTAGTCGTCCGTAGCAGCTACCTGCATTGTTTGATGAAACTGGGATCTAAATAGCTTTCTGCTAAAATTTTAAAACCGTTTCCAAAGCTGTTTTAATATGAATTTTTAATGTGCCGTGCTATCATTTTGTGAAAATTTTATGTTTGTTTGGGTTGATGTTGAACTTGGTCACCTTCGCCGTGCGTCAAACTCCGGGTAGGCCAGATGATTCACTTCTTGGGGTCAAAGGCCACAACCATTCCCACCTCACACGCCTGTCACACTGTTACTGATTCACCGAGTCATGCTGAATGTATGAGAGTCAGAGGAGCAGGGGTCAAGAATTGGTTTTATGTGTGTGTGTGTGTGTGTGTGTGTTAGAGCATGGCTGAATGGCTCTCTATAAGCTCTCATTTTGTGTTGGCACATGTGGGGGCACATGTGTTTCTGTAGCTTCATAACATGCTCTTTTCACTTGCTAGTTGTTTTGTGTGTGTGTGTTTGTGTAGTGTGACAACTGTTGTAGGACAGTTGGATTTGTCATTGTGTCAACAGCAGCTGGTTGTCTTTGGCACTGCTTTGTGTGTGTGTGTGTGTGTGTGTGTGTGTGTGTGTGACATCTATGCTGGAGTACTGCTGTCTTAAACGGCTGTTCTGAATAATAGATACAGAGTGCGGCCCCAAGCCTCTTAAAATATCCATGAACTTCCTCTGCACTGGTTTCTATAGCTGAAGTGTGTATGAGAGGGAGAGAGAGTGAGAGAGAGAGAGAGAGAGAGAGAGAGAGAGAGAGAAAGAGAAACAGAAACAGTCTAGAGTTTATTGACTGTGGGGAAGAAGAGATTTGGGGGGATCACAAAACCAAGACGAAAAGACATAAGCAAAGAGAGAGATGTGTTGTGGTTATGAAATAAACGCCGACACACGCAGCTGAAACACTTCGCTCAGTGATCATTTAGCAACTTTGATGTGTATTCACATATTTTTCACCCTCTAGAGGACTTGGGTAAGAGCAAGGGTTAGACTGATGTATGTGTTTTTTTTGTTGATTTATGGGGCAGATGTTGGCCTTTATTAAATATCAGATATCGAATATCATCCAGTCATGATGTCCACCTTTGATATGATGGAGGTTCCTCCCTGACCACAACTACATTAAAACAATCTGTAAAACCTGCCATGAAATTTGATTTTCTTTGCATATAATGTTCAATCGTATTTTTGTAAATTGAGTGTTAATTTAAAGGCCTAATGTGTCCCCCAGAGTTTCCTCTACGATTGAATAGGTTGGATGGATCGACTTGCCTTATTGGAAACCTCTGATAATCTCACACTGTTATACAGTATATCATGAATCTGTGAGGTTCAGTGCATTTACAGTTATTTTGTGATGAAGTGTAGAAGTTTACTTTTTTGGTGTACCTCAACCTCTATTTCTTCTTCAGTCAGTAATTTCCTACGTTTCCCATAATGCCTTTCGACAACCCCCAGAGAACAGGCATGAACTTATTTCATTTAAGTACGTGGAGAGAGCAATAGTGATAGCATAGTAACAGTAAGAGAGGGAGTTTTTCCCATGGAGAAAAAGTGAGAGTCGCACCCCTTACTCTAAATGCAACATGTCTTGTGGCTGCATTGCATTCTGGTCTATTGAGGCTACTGTTGGTGGAGACATTGGTCTCTACGATGGATTTCTCCCTGTATGATTGTTGAACATCATTGCAAAATGGTGGCTCTAGATTTATTGTTTGATTCTGAGGCACTGACACAAAAACCTGGTGTTTACTGATTACTTTAAAATATCTGAAAATTGCTCTGCTATCGAACTCGATTGTAGCTGCACTGGAAATATCTCGATATGACATCATGATATAAGTTTGGCCAGTTAGCCATGGGAATATAGCCTATCTAGCTAAACATTGTTAAGTGTTTTAGGGTGGATTTTTACTTTTTGGAGCTCCTAGCCTAAAAAAAATTAATTAGTGTGGGTTTCAATGTTGAGTTTTTGTGTCCCATACTGGTCTAAATGGTGTTTCAAAGGCATTTCCATTCTTCCAAGAATGTGCGGTAATTGCTGGGAAAACACTGGAAACGTGCAATATCTTTGACAAGAAAACAGTCAAATTTCTTGATATTGGATATCTCACAAAATATCAGCAACTTCAATCCTAAAAATATCGCTGTTGGCCTTAAGAAACCCGTGTCAGCCGAACCTTCCTAAGAACAGCTTGTCGCACGCTGTTCCCTGGTCATCTGTGGAAAGAGAGAGTTGTGTGACATTAGAGGGAGGGAGAGAGGGAGGGAGAGAGGGAGAAGAAGGAACATATTTTCTGGTCACGACCCTTTCCCAAGGATTTCCCACAGTCTAGCTTGGGGGAGCGGGGGAGGGGATGTGTGTGTGTGTGTGTGTGTGTGTGTGCGGGGCATCGTGAAACCATGGCATACAGCAGAATGAATCACCCCACCCCACGACCCTGTGACTCAAATGAAGATGTGATTGGGTGGACCACACACATACACCCCTTTTGAGACCACATTGCCATTTACACAGGCATGTAAACTCAGTGCACCCACCTTTTAGGCTTAATTGTCATGGCAGAAATTTATAGTATGAATCAGCAGTAAATAGTATCAGGAAAAGCATTAATTATTGCTTTTTTGAAAGTATAATTCATTGTTTATATTTGTGGATGCTTGCCTTATAATGATCACCAACTGAAGATACCGCTACCCCACTACATATACCTTCACATTGTATACACTTACTGTTATTAACTTATTATTATGTGGACACGTATGCGCACATGCACGAAACAAAAAGCCGAGCCCAGCGTCATCACTGTGCTGTTTTCAGTCAAACCAAGGTTGGCCATCGCTCGCTCAAGGACCGTCCTGCCTTCTGCCTCTGAGCGACGGGCATCCCCGACAGAGCGGGTGTGAAGCGAGTCACTAAAATGTCTTGTCGTGTGTGTGTGTGTGTGTGTGTGTGTGTGTGTGTGTGTGTGTGTGTGTGTCACTTCGTTTGTTTGTCAGTAAGTGACGCAGTGCCAGTTGGGAGTGCGTCACCGTAGCTGTCAACCCACTGCACTCCATGTTCCCCTCCCCATATGACCTACCGAGAGAAGAGGCATTAATAAGCAGCGAGATGGTGGAGGATGGAAAAAAAGCAATGAGATAGACGGATAAATAGATGGATAGATAGATAGATAGATGCTTTATTAAACCCCTGGGGGAGGAAAGTTAGGAAAGAGAAAAAGGAGACGGAGGGCAAAAACAGAAAGGGGAAAAAAGATGGAGAGAGTGAGCGAGGAACTCCCAGGACTGAGACCCATGAAGGGATGGGAGGAGGAAGGGAAGGGAAGGGAGGAGGGATGGATGGATGGGATGGGAGGGTATTTGGATGGGTGGGGGGTGGGGGGGGGTAAGTCTGAACTTGGAGAGCCTCATCCCTCGGTTCCATCAGCGTGTCCAAATATGGAGGCATCTGCTACCGCACCGAGCCTGTTCTCAAGACCCGCCGCCGACCAGGGAGAAAACTGGAGGGTAGGAAAGGGAGGGAGGAGAGAGAGAGAGAGAGAGAGAGAGAGAGACCGGCGGGAGAAAGTCAAACGAGTGAAAAGGAAGATGGCTGAAAAGACCAAGAGAGAGAAGCGAGTGGTAGAGAGATGGTGGGAGAGCAAGAGTTGGAGAGAGATGTAAGGTTTTGGCAAGACGAAAGAGAATAAGTTGAAGAGGGGGAATGAGAGCGATAGTTGAGTAAAGTTGGGATGTTAGAAAGCGAAAGCTGCGAAGAGGGAGAATAAGTCAAAGTCTATTTTTAGAGCCAGGGTTGTTTATTTTCGACCGTTCCAAGGAGTGAGATGAAAGAGAGAAAAGGGTTAGGTGAAGTTCAGAGAGAGAGAAAGAGAACTTGAGACACTGCCTGCCTTAATTTGTCTGTTTGTGCTTCAGTCTGAGGTTGATTTAACTTGTTTTGATGCTTAATTGGTTTGAGTAAATCTTGAAGTATGCCTCTGTTGGGCATGGATCCCTCTCTCTCTCTCTCTCTCCCTCTCTCTCTCTCTCTCTCTCTCTCTCTCTCTCTCTCTCTCTCTCTCTCTCTCTCTCTCTCTCTCCCTCTCATATTCTCACACACACATTCACTTTCCTGTGTGTGGGACCAGAGGGGAGCCGGCGACCTTTGGGTCACTGGGGATGGTTTTGATCATGGGGTTGGAAGCCGCCCTAAGGTCAAAGGTCACGTGACAGGAAGTGCAGAGTCCGGACTGGGGCACGCCTTCTGGGGATCGTCTAAAATGTCAGCTTCAGTCTAAAACGTTCGCTCAGACACTCTCACGGGAGGACTGCTGAGCGGAGTGAGGGTGTGTGTGTGTGTGTGCATATGTGGGTGTGTATGCGTGTGTGAGGGTGTGTGTTCATTCATGTGTGAGCTTGGGTGTGTGTATGAGCATGTGTGTTGGTGAGGAATTTGTTTTCCAGAGTTTGTGTGTGTGGGACTGTATGAGTGTGTGTCTAATGGTGAGAGAGTCAGTTTCCTCTGTGTGTGTGTGTAAAGGCCCATTCACATCTAGAACGATAACTGTAAAGATAACTATAAACTATAACGATAATTGTTAAAAGTTTTCAGACCAAAATGGAGGATGATTACTGACTTCCAATTCAGCAGATACAATTTACCGCCAATCCTAAGAGCTCGTCCTATCCCGGCCCATATCTCATGCTTCTTTTCAACATTTTTCTAGAGAGGATGGCCTTTGTCAGATAGCACCGGGTCCTTGTGGACTTCTGTGATAAGTTCCTCCGCAAATAAAGCTACCGAATTCTCCCACCCACTTCCTATTTAGAATTATAATTTGATTGGTGGAAAATGTTTTATCGTTGTCTCTGCATTCAAAAAATCGTTCTGAGATCAAGCCAAAAATACAGTTATAGTTCTGGTAGATGTTTTTCTAGGTACCATTGTAGTGGAAACACAGACATTTTATTTATTTAACCCTAGAACCCTTTAACCCTAGGTTCACTCACAATGTGCATCTAAAAGTGGGAGTATTTGTTGTGTTTGTTGTGTTCTTTTATCTTTATATTTTACTCGATTTGATTCTTTTAACGCAATATATGAATTTTATCTTTTTCACTTTGTCTCAATGCTTTTAATGTTTTATGTAAAGCACTTTGAATTGCCTTGTTGCTGAAATGTGCTATATAAATAAACTTGCCTTGCCTTGCCTTGCCTAGAATACATGATCCAAAAAACCTACATGAATGCATAAAGCGGGTCAAAATGACCCGTATTGGAATCAATCACACGATCAATCTAAAATCAAAAAGCGGGTCATTTTGACCTGCTTTATGCATTGTAGGGTTAAAACAGTCTTTTTATAGTTATAGTTATCTTTATTGTTAAAGTTGTAGATGTGTCCAGGTGTATGAATCGGTTTCCTGTGTGTGTATGTGTGTGTGTGTGTATGTCTTGGTGTGTGTTGATATGCGTTCATTCACATGTGAGTATTTGTGTGTGAGTGATCATGTATGTTTGGTGGCATTGGTTTCTGGTGTGTGTGTGTGTGTGTGTGTGTGTATCTGTTAGTGAGAGTAAGTTAACGATGTGTTTGTGTGTTGTAAGAGAGTCTGTGTCCTTTGTATGTGTGTGTGTGTGCATGTGCGTTTATATGTATGTTTGTGTGTTGGTGAGGGAGTCATTTTCCGATGTGCATCTATATGTGTGTATACGTGTGTGTGTGTGTGTGTCCGTGGTGTGTATGGTCTTCGGGTGTACATGTGGAATGTGGCGGCTCAGCCACGCTTCCCGCTTCCTCTCCATTCATTCTCCTGTTCATTCATTCATATATACACACACACTGCATATTTCATTCTGCGAGAGAGATGGTGCATATGGTGTGTGTGTGTGTGTGTGTGTGTGTGTGTTTTTGGGGGTGTTTTCTGTTATCATATGAGGAAACGGGGGCAGATGCGATCACACTGCAGCACACTGCCTTGGATGAGTCATACACACGGGAAACGGCAAGCTTGTGTGTGTGGGTGTAGGTGTGTGTGTCTGTGCAGCGAGTGTGTTCAGTCTCTGTCTGCTTTGCAACCGAATCGGTTTTTGCATCCACAGTATTTGTGTGTGTGAGTGAGTGAGAGAGACAGAGAGAGAGCGAGAGAGAGTGTTGTTAGGATATATCATCCATCGCATATACTACATCTTCCATCTCACAAGGACCCATGGGACAGGCAGATGTTGCAGATTTCTTGGATTGCATTCTGGGTAATGGGTGATGTCCTCCTGGGGGGCGTGGGTGTGAATGTACGCCTGCATTCTTACAAACATGACTGAGTGTGTGAATGTGTGCGTGTTGAGAGAGAGAGGAAGGGAATTTCGGTTTTCTTTGTGTTGAAATACTGAATGACAAAAATAATAAAAGACTATATGATTATTGTTATTATTATTATTTTTGTCTTTGGCTGCCTCTCCACCATCAATAGAGTCATAAATGAGGGGGAAACAACCTGTATGTGACAGTCACTGAGTAAGGAGAGGTGTGGTCCAGAACTGACTGTCTATATGTGATACAGTCACATAATTCAATGGTTGTGAGTTAAATAAAGTTGTTGCTCTGGAAAGACAGGCTTAACAGTGTATGTATTTATAAATTCAACAGAATTGGACTTGAGTGCCCTCCATGTGTTATCACAGAGTGGACGACCGATCCATTCCCCGATATTTCCGTTTGTTTGGTTGATTCCTCTGGCAAGCAGGCACTCAAAAAACGTAACCATGACAAGTAGCCTAAATATTAGCGTCGTCAATCTGTAAGTTAATATACCAGATAAGATTGTGGTGCAAAGTTAGTTGTGCCTTTTTAATGAACAACATCAAACTATTGTGATCCAAAATATCTCTGACTGTTTTGTAGTCTTTCAAATGACACAGGGATATGCACACCGCCCAACATGAAAAACTATAGGTCCCTGGAGGCACACGCTATTTTTGAATGGTTTTTATAGGGTTCTGTTTTTCCATTACAATATGTTTGGGTTGGACATTACTTTTTGTCCCCTTTTTGAGGTCCAGGATTGAAAACTTGGCGCTGTTTGTGTGTGTGTTTTTGTACTTCTATCCTTGCGAAAACCAGTTTTAGTTCTAGACCTTCAGACTGAGTATACTTTTGCAAAGTGAAATGATTTAAGCTGTTCTTCACTTCTTCAAGGGGCTAGTTTAGAGCAACAGTAGGCAACCATGTGCCATGGATAGCCAGGAGTCTGCAGGTTTTCATTCCAACCAAACACTAGAGCAGCTGATTTCTGGTGTTTGAAAACCTGCAGACTCTTGCCCATCCATGGCACATTGTTGCCAATCCCTGTTTTAGGGGTAGGACTTAGATTTAGGGTTAAGATTAGAATTAGGTTTAGGTTAGTCAGCTAGTGTGTGCGCGCTCCAATTAGTGTGTTCCTGATGCCGAGTCCTCCTATCTCATTCATTAGAGAGAGACAGGAGGGAGGGAGAGACTGGGCATTGTTTTTTTTCCCTCCCCCTGAGTTAATTCAGGGCACACTGCGTATCTTCTTCATTAGCAGTCGTAGCGTGCAGTGCGGCTTTGCGTGCCTCTGTAGATGCACGTGTGTGTGTGTGTAATTTAGTGTCTTTTTGTGTATACAGCTGGTCATCTCGGTGTGTGTTGTGTGTCTCCATGTGTCACCAATTCTGTGTGTGCGTGCGTGCATGTGCGATTGTGTGTGTGTGTGTGTGTCTCTCTTTGTGTTTCAGTACATGTGTATACTTTATGTCTGGGTGTGTAGGCATACATGTGTTTCTATTTCTGTGTCTTTGTTTGCATATCTATGTCTGGGTGTGTGTGTGTGTGTGTGTGTGTGCGTGCATGTGTGTGTGCGCTTCTCAGCTGTCCTCAGCTGAACCCTCTCTGCTCCAGCCGGCTCGTCTGAATGGAGAATCAATACAATCCATTGAGCTGCATTGAGACTATAGAGTGCTGGTGTCAGTGTCTTTCTCAGAGTGCTGCCTATATAGAGCCTGGAGAACATCAATATATACACACACACACACACACACACACACACACACACACACATATACATATAAACACACGTGCAAGAAAACTTTACAGCAGGTTTCAATGGCTTTGACTCCACAAAGTCTGTAGTAAAGCTTTGTAATGTCATACAGCTTTGTTGCACATGCAGAAAATACACCATATACTTTGCTGTATATCTAGAAAGTAGTTGGTACACATACACCACATATATTTGACCACAAGTACACACACATTAACATACTGTGTACTTCACTGTGTGTCCGAATACTACTGTTCCTCAGTGCGGATTACGTCAAGCTCTCTTGTTTTAAACGCCCTCGCAATTCAAGGCTTGTTGTAGAGTTTAGAGTGGCGTGTAGATAAAGTTAGGAAGCTGAAATGGAAGTAGACAAGGAATGCGGGCTATGCGCGGCATGCTAAACTCAGTGACCTTCAAAGTGCTCTCCGTCTCCACCTCCCCCTCGCCATCTCTCCGCCGTCCGCCACTCTGCTTTCGCTATCTCCTCTGTGTCTGTGTCCCTCTCTCGTCCGCGTTTTGTCTCTGGTGCAGGACACACATGCTGAAACAAGGAGGAAAATCACAAAATAAGCGCCTGCCTCTATCCCCTATCTATAACTCTCTTTCTCAATTCAGTTCAGTTCAAGTTGGTGCAATTCATGCTCGTCCATTTTAGAGGGCTTTATTGACATGAAAGTTGAAAAACACAATACTGAATAGCATTTTTTACATTGTAGGAATTTTGTCATTTGTGGCTCTTATCCAGAACGACAATAGACCTTATTTCCACAGCGGCCATTTTGAACTTATGTCTACGTAAACTCTACCCGAAAGACTGAAAGACCAGAAAGTACAGTCTACATGTCCTACTGTTGTGTACCAAGATCCACATCATACAAACATTAGGAATCGGACAAACATTTATCATTTCACAAATTCCCCACTGAAAAACATACTAGAAATTAATGGATCTCAAGGATTCGGAGGGATAGGCCTGTGGGTTCACTGTGGGTTTTTAAGTAGTAGCTACCAGAGTCTAGCGTCGGTTGCTAGCAAGTAGCTAACTAGCTACAAGATAAATAATCCGTGCTAAATTCAAGCAGTCACAGTTGTTCCTGAGATTTCTAGCTAATTTGGTAACTGTTTAGGTCTATGTGACGGCCTTACTTATTTGTTGAACTAACATATGCCAATCTATGCTGAGTAGAGTTTCCCACCCAAAATGTGATGTGAAGTCAATATTGCTGCCGTGGGAACAATGTCAGTGAGTGCACAGGTAGAGTAGAGTAGTGTATTACTCAAGGACACGGATAGTTGTGGATGAACATGCTGTACATTAGTTGTTGTGGGGGGATCAAACCTGTGACCCTCTCTAAAATGAATATTAGCATCAGTAAACGCAAATAATCAACATTTTCAGACAATGAATCCCATCTTCCCCTTGTATCACCACGCGTATGTGTGTGTGTTTCACTGGTTTAACAGTGGAGGATCTCAATTGCTGAGTATTCAGTTCCCATACCCACACTTCCATCCAAGAGGAAGTAGTAGTAGTTCTGTATGGACAAGGTATGAATAGTTAATGAATTTCTCTTTTTTTTTGGCCACGTTTCTGTATCCCTCCCTCTCTTTGTCATGTCAAATTTATTTAGAAAGCACCTTTAACAAACAGCTTCAACATAAATACAGATTAAAACAAGGGATAGCGATACAAAAGAGCTCTCTCTCTCTCTCTCTCTCTCTCTCTCTCTCTCTCTCTCTCTCTCTCTCTCTCTCTCTCTCTTTGTAGCTTTCTTCGTTCCTCTCTCTGTATATGGTTCACCATTACACAACCCTGCATTCACTTCCCCATACTGTTTCTCACACTGGATTGACCTTGTGTCCCTATCCAATGACCTGATCTGTGTGTGTATGTGTGTGTGTGTGTGAGAGAGGCAGATCACAGAGACAGACCGGCAGATACTGGAGATCGGTGAGTGAGACAGAGAGACAGAGGCAGACGAGCCATCATTAGGCCTTCGCAGCCGTATGCTTCGCTTGTTATACAGAAGGACCTTGTTAACGTCCATTAAAAATCTGATAGGGTACACAACTTGTGTCTAAGAGCTAATGGAAGGCACAGAACAGCAATGGACCCTTTCGTGAGAGTGAGTGTGAATGAGTGGAGATCTCATAAACGGCCTTTGTCGCCTGCTTGGCATGGGACCCCAACCCTATGTTGGGGCTCTTCTGGGCCAGAAGGCTGTGTTCTCGACAAGGGACGTACGCCAAGTCTGCGCCACTGTCCGAGGGCCCACAGCTAGACACACAGTTCTTCCAGACTTCCAACATTAGTTCATTGTTAGTTGTGTGCAGTCATTACTAATTTTATTTATGCAGACAATTGTAAAGCAGCGAGGGAAACAGGAGAGGAAGCTGTGGTGGGACTCGGTCATTTCTGTAGATTCATAGGTGGCCAATTTAACCATTTGGCTATTTGTATGCGTGTAGATTATGGCAGAAAAGCCCTGTATCAGTTAATAAATCCATGCCAAATCATACAAAATGATAGTAGTTTTCCAGGTTCGATCAGTATATCTTTTTGAAGGCTGATAGCGATATTTTTGGATTGAAGCTATAGAATCTAGATATTTTGTGCTGAAATTCAGTATATCTTTAAATTTATCCATAACCATGCCAACAAAAATAATTTTCAGTATTCAGTGCCCCCCCCATTTTATTCTTTGCAGGGTGGAAAAGCCTCTTAAACAGCATGTAGACCATGGGAAACTAAAACTCGCCATTGGAAACCATGATAATAATAAACGTAATACTAGAATGAGTGCAGGTTAATGGCTTCCCATAGACAATCAGTGTTATATTGATCAATTCTACAAGAAATATGTAATCAAACAAATTGCATAATTGATATTGAATTTTTAAAGTGATAACTGATGTTTTGCACTGCTTTTGTCAGGACAATAAGCTGCCAAAAGTGCTGCAAGATAATTTTGTTCCTCAAATCAACACGACTAACAATCACTAATAATCCTTAATCTTTGTGATCACAATATCTAGCAAAATAAGCAGGATTGTCATTTTAGCTGGGATCGTGCAGTGTGAGTGACATGAAAACAGGATCACAGAGAGGAAATGTGTGAAAGGATGGAAAGAGCAAAAGGGGTTATCTGTACAGAGGGAAAGGAGAGAAGAGGCTTCAGCAGAGAAATGGAAAGATGAAGAAGATTGTAGATTCATCCAGTCAGAGGTGAAAGAGGCAGACATGAGGGGGAGTGATAGGTGTGTGTGTGAGTGACTCACTCTTCAAAAAGATGCTGCAGATACACACACCAACTTACAAACACACCAACAGACTGACGCACATGCTTTCGTGTATGAGTTGGGAATCCATCAATCACACTCGCACAGGCTGACACATAATCACATATTTTTTCCCTCATTCTGTTGAATGAAAAACTACATGTGGGCTGGCTTGGAGGTCGAGTGGATGAATGATGAATTTTAAGCTGCTCTCTTCTTGACTGGGACTAACTCATAATATTTAGACAGCGTTTGTTTCAAAAAGCAGCTAAAATGAAGGAAAAATAGCAGATATCTCACAACATGATAAAAGCACTGGAAAACGATCTAGAGTGATGTAAAACAGTAAGGGAATGCAGGAAATTAGCAAAAACTCCAATCACTCGGCTGAAAAATAACATTATCAGCTATCAGTTCGGGCAGGTAGCCTGTGAAAACACCTGCACCAGCGTCCATTATGGCCTACAGTGGCTCCTCCAGTCACCGCCACGCTAGCAAGGTTAGCACCTTTAGCTGTTTGAACAATCAGGCCAGCTAGCCAGGTTATTGTGTGTTTGAACAGGCTGATAGTAGTTGGCTCCTGGCCAACTCTCTAATCCACTGTTTGTGTATTTCCTTGTTGGCCCCACACTAGTGAGAACATGGCCAGAGCTCTGGGTTGATGTGCAAACACACTCTGTGTAACACCCAGGATTGCATTACCACCTGCCTGACAGTCTGTGTGCATTAATAGAGAGTGGCTGATGAGAGTATGCAGGTGTAATATACAGAAAGTACAGCAATACGGCATGCAAAATATTAGAAACACTAACACTGAGTGTCACCCCCTTTTGCACAATCCATGTCCTCATTTGTATCTATTATATAAAATTATTATAACCTTGCTCCTCTAACTGGTAGATTTAACAGGTGAAATCAGTAAGGGATTGGGACTGGTCAGCAAATATTTTGTTGATATGTGATGTGATGTGTAGATTGTCAGGCATCACAAATTAGAACTTGAAGGTTTGAAGGCTGCAGTACTGCTAACTGAAAACACAGTTAGGCTCCAGGTTTTTTCAGTTTTTACTAACCTGAACCAAGTTTCTGTTTTTTTTTTTTCTGTTTTCAGCACTTAATTGTATCTCTTTATCTTACTACTTTTCCTCTATGCTTTATCACTGTACAAATGAAATGAAATGAAACCCATGTGGTGTAGGCTTAATGGGTGAGAATAACTCATCTCACTACGAGGTGTGGGATTATTAGTGTTACAGCCACTGCATGATCATCTGTTTTTATCTGTTACAGATACAGATAAAAACGGTGCTTTATTAATCCCTGGGGGGAAATTTGGGTGTCACCCAGCAGCATTACATAAAAAAACATATAACATTAATAAAACAATGACAAATACAGACTGTTGAACACAGCAGGACCAAGATTCATGCCCTCAATATTCTTCCCTATCCGATATATCCATAAATATATATATAGAATGGATTCTTGCCCTCACTATTCTGTAGTCCCTATCTGTTATGTTGAGTTTAATTGTTTTAATGTCTATAAAGTATGTTATCGAAGCAAGTTTTTTGAAAAGTGCTAAACAAAAGTTTCCCCTCAGGCCTGAAGACCTACCTGATCTCAGGGAGGAAGCTGGAGCATGATGCCCAGTGTGGCTGTTCCCAGCTGGGCCTGCCAGGTGGGGAGTTTGCTGGGAGCCTGCCCTCCTGTCCTCAGCCCCACACCCCGGACCTCATCCCTGGGGGAGCGCAGGCCGCCGAGCCCCTGCTGCCCCACCGCCCGCCAGACAGGACTGTGGTAAGTCACAGGGAAAGAGTGGGGGTGGAACATAGAGATGGACGCCTGTGCCATTCATTCGGTCATGATTTCTGCCAGTTTCTAAACAAACAAAAGGTGATGTTGACCTGTCACGCCTGGTTCATGCTCTGTATGAACAGATATGTGTTGTCCACGTACCTTGGCATCCGTGCTTCTTGTGCCTGAAAACTCAACAAGAAAAAAAAACAGAATTGTCCAGTGGTTTCGGTTCCTCTCCATTTAACCAGTCCTAGACAGAGGCACGTTTACGTGGCGCTGTCTATGTTGTTTCAAATTTCGTGCACGGTTCCCAAATGCAGCCAACACGCACCGTTGTTTTGGCTGCAATTACACCATCTTGACCATGCATACTCCATCATGTCAACTTTTTAGGTGAGGTGTGAATGAGCCTTTAGATGCTTAGCACTGTGAGAAATGTGATGATATCAGTGACAGGCATCTTAATGCATCTAGTCCTTTGACAGAGAATGACTGAAGTGTTCACAAACATATGCTTACAGTACAATCATATATGAATAGATGGAGGGACGGTATGTCTCAAACATACCTACTTTGTGTGAGTTTTGTGTCTAATGTAAATTAACCTGTTCTGTCTGTCTCGTGTTTTTCATTTGTTAACCACCCCGCCCCCTCTCTTCCTCTTTCTCTTTCTCTTTCTCTTTCTCTTCTCCTTCTCTCCAGCCTGCCTGTGTGTCCTGCACTGTGGTTTTGTCTGCAGGGGCAGAGCAGGGTGATGAGGTGGCTGTGCTGAATGGCTGCCAGGAGGAGCACAAGACCAGCAGTGCCAAGGTAGAACACACACACACACACACACACACACATACATTTATCAACCCCACCTTAACCATCTATCATTGACCCTAGCTACCCCACAAACCCCCCAACTAACACTCCCTCTCTTCTTTTCCTTCTTCTTTCTCCTTATCTTCTTTCCCATTCCTCTTCTTCTTCTCTTCCTTCTTTGCCTTCTTCTCCTCTTCCCTCTTCTTCTTCTTCTTCTTCTTCTTCTTCTTCTTCTCCTCCTCCTCCTTTTCTCCATCTCTATCTTCTTCTCCTCCTCCTCCAGTTTGTCCCAGGCCACAGCCCCCGGGCAGCCAACGGTCTGCTGAGTCCTCCGCTGGAGGACCCGGTGCGGGCCAGCCAGAGCTCCCTGTGCGACATGCTCCAGGAGAAGGAGAAGAAGACCAGTACGAGCACAGGGACCGGCACCAGTCTGGGCATGGCGGGCGGCGCCGGGGCGGCCGGCACGGGTATGGACCACTCAGCCCTCATGCAGCTGCGCGCCAAGAACTTCAGAGAGAAGAGCGACGCCCACTTTGTGGATGTTATCAGGGAGGACAGGTGAGGTCGGGGGAGTGGAGGTTGGGGTGAAATTTATGAACTGATAGTGCCTCTCATCAGTGATTTATTCAGTTCTCTTAAAATTAATCAAGAACTCATTTATTACCCGTCAATCAAGTTTAGTATGTGGGATGTTTTGCTCTCTGTTGAAATTCATTCATTTCAAAGGAGAGCAGCTGTTATCGCTGCATCATTCCATTGCAGATGCATTTACATTGCAATGAAAGTGCTGCTTGCATTGGATTTATTCTACTTAAACCAAAATGTTTTACCCTGGTATTCGCTCTCTCTCTCTGTGGTGTAAAACATTTAATCAGCGAGTCCATGTTCCAATGGAAATCTGTGTGGCAATGTTACGCTCAATATTACACTCATCCCATAAAGTTTGAGCCACAGGATTCTTGAATAGAACTCTTGATATTGTCTGCACAAGCATAAATACATTCGGTATTACTGTATGTGTGATTGTGGTTATATACATGGGTGCACAAAATATAATGATCTAATAATGATCTCTTTCCATGAAATAGACTGACGAAGTGAATCCAGATGGAAGTGTTAAACCTGAGGTTCTACTAACCCTAAACCTCAGTATCTCTAAAATGTAGAGGATGCAGTCCGTCAAACTGGTATCATTTAGCCAACCAAGAACTTTCTTAACCCATAATCCTTAAAAAAGACAAGAAAATAAATTGGTTAAATTTTGTGCTATATTTTGTTGGAGTAGGTTGAATTGGTTTTTTTTTATAGTGGATGTCTCATTATGGAAGGGAGCTCTTCATATTTTGATCCTGTTTCTCTCTGGTTCCTAGCCTGATGAAGGATTACTTCTTCAAACCGCCCATCAACAAGATCAGCCTCAACTTCCTAGAGAGACCGCTGGAGCTGGCTTATCGCACCAGCTACCAGGAGGAGGTACACACACACACACACACACACAGACACACACACACACACACAAACACACACACTTGCTATTATAATTATACTTATGAGAACTTTCCATTACTATATTCATTCCCTAACCTATAACCCTAACCTTAACCCTCACCACTTCTGTCCCATCCTAAGCACTAATCTTAAAATACCCCCCTCGGAGAAGAGAGGACTGGTAAAATATCTTAAATTTGGAGGCTTTTCCTCATGTTTTCTATCCTTCAGAGGACATTTGGTAAGGACAAGGATAGAAAAGGAAGAGCACAAAGTAGTATAATATATAAAGAGTCTTAAACAATGTTTGTGTGTGTGTGTATGTTTGTGGGTGAGGGCCTGGGCAGGGGTCCAACTTTTTCCCCTGGCATCCCTCCTTTCTCCCAACTATTATGCCTCTCACTGTTATAATGCCAGTTCCAGTTGGCCTGCACTGACCTTACAGTCTTACAGCCCTCTGCTGTTACACCAGTGTCATTACACGGCACAAAATAAATCACAGATTTTCTTTCTCTCACATTCAACCTCTCAATTAATTTAATTCAAAATTTCTGCAGTAATATTCAGTGACAGTCTCTCCTTTCTTTCTCTACTTGGCTGCAACTTCCTGGCCAAGCTGTAAAGCCTACGCTTGTGATCATTTTCATCCAAAATCCTCATTATATGCAGAGTTAAGTTTAATTTAGTTTAGTTTCATTTCTAGTCGTAATATTTTTGGCCTGTGGCTGCACAACAGGTTTAGCCACTTTGCCATGTAAACAGACATTTTTAGAGGTCCTTTTCTTTTTTTAAACAAAAAGAAATGTGGGCTGTCCACTTAACCTTTAGTATTTTTTTTACTTAACCACTCCAGTATCGATGGAACAGAGGTTCTTTTGTATTCTAGAAATGAATTTAGCTGGTTAATTAGTGAATGTGGCTGGTAAACTTTGGAATTTGCTTGCTTTTGTGGCCATTGGGCCAAAAGTTAATTTATTGCCCTAGTCTTAGCCCTAACCTTAAAGGGGCATTAAGGGAATGGGAGTGTATTGAAATTCCAGTGGGTGGAGAGCCAGAAATCTCAGCATCTGGTGAAGTAATCGTGGAGACATTGGTATAAATCGATAACCCTATCAACCCCCCTGCAGATATACTGTATCACTGTCGTTAGTGAAAATCTTGCTCATTGCCACTTCAGCCTCAATGGAGATGATAACTAACTTTAAATAGAGACAAAAACGTGGAGATTTCACACTACAGTATTGTATTTACATTTTTTTGTAGCAAGCATAAAAACATACATCAAATGCTATTCCTAAAAACAATAACCCACATATAAACCCAGTACCCTCGGCTGAAATTGCATCATTATCTTATCATTGAACACATAAATAATGGTAAAACATGTGTACAGGTGCAGTTTAAAGTGCCGTGCATGAGTTCAGGGGAGGTGGGACTACTTCTCCCCGTCTCTTCAGTCTCTTCTTCTCCTCCCTCCTCCTCTCCAGGTGAAGAACCAGGTTCAGGTGCAGACCTTTGCCAGCGCCACCTTCAGCTCCTTCCTGGACGTTCTCCTCAGCTGTTTTGTCTTCCTGGCCCTGACCCTGGCCTGCTTCCTCCCGCCCCTGGTCAGCCCCGCCGCCGCCGGGCCCCCGGCCCCCACCGCCCTGGCCATCGCCCCCCTGGCTGGCCTGCTGGAGTTGGCCTCCCTGGTGCTCTCCATACGGTGAGGAGGCTTAGGCAGATGGCATGCAGATGGGTGCAGAGGCTGTGTGTGTATGTGGATGGGTGTCTGGGTGTGTGAATATCGTACCAATTAGGGTTGGACCGATATGGGTTTTTCGAAGGCCGATGGATTGTTGCTGCTGATAGCTGATATTTTGTGCCGATATTCATTATTTCAAACTTCGACAATTTTCATGCCACAAAATGACAAGGATTCAGTGTTTTCCCCAGAATTGTATTCTTGGCAGGGTGGAAAAGCCTCTAAAACAGCATTTAAAGCTGTGGTTTTCAATCCTGTGCCATGGAGGCCCAAGAGTATGCAGGTTTCCAAATCGGCTGCTGTAGTGTTTGGTTGGAATAAAAACCTGCAGACTCTTGGGCCTCAGTGGCACAGGGTTGAAAACCACTGACTTAAACCATCATACGACACTACACCTCTCCACTGACACCCATACAAATGATTTTTGGGGGTTGGGTTGGCTCACACACCACTCTGGAGTCATTTCTCTGTTCAGACATTGGCTTGATAAATCGGCAACCTGAGATATTGGTCTAACTTTAGTACCAAACCTAAAAAATAGAAAAATCTAGCCCTATAAATGTAGTTTCCAGTATTGGAACTAAATTGAATCTGATTTTGTTTGAGTGTGTCGGAGGAGAGTATGCACAAAAGAAAAAAAGATTCAAAGGGAAAATTAATTTTCTCTTATTGCCATGTGTAATGGGCAATAAATCTTCATCTTCTAGCTGGGATTTGGAAGGCGCGGTCATGTTTTAATAAAACATCTTGATTAATGAGTGAAGAGAGCCTGCTGCAGTTTTTCCCTGACTGAGTGTGGAGAGTACATCGTTGTATCTTGCTTGTCTTGATGCTGCTTACTTGGCAGGTCTTTATCTCAGTGAGACTACCCGGTTAAATAAAGGTTGAATAAATAGTGGTAAGCCTTAGGAGTTATACTTTTGCTGATGGAAACTGTTCTTCCTCAGATGTTGAATGTCTAACTCTTTTCTCCTTTCTTCTCTCCTCTTTTTACACACCCACCCCTCTTCTCCCCTTCACCTTGCTCCTCGTCTCCTCTCCTCTCGTCTCCTCTCCTCTCCTCTCCTCTCATCTCCTCTCCTCCCCTGCAGTATGGCCTTCTACCTGGAGGAGGTGATGAGCTGTACCCGCTCCCTGCTCAGAGCGGTCTCCGGCTGGATCCCCCGTCATGTGATCGGGGCCGTGTTGGTCTCGCTTCCCGCCGTCTCCGTCTTCTCCCACCTCACCTGCACCCTCCACCTGCCCCTCCAGGTAAAAGGGACAACATGAGTGTGGAATATGTGTGGGTGGTGGGGGTAACAGATGAAAAAGACTGTATGGGTGGATGAATAGAAGGAGAGGGTGGGTGGTTTTTGAGACGTTTATTCCTGTAATGTTTCAAATAAAAGTTGTAGAGAACTGGGAAGCTTTTAATGGCTGTAATCAACTGCTCGTCCATTTTGCTCTTACCAAGCGGAACTGTTGTTGATTAAATGAAATTGCATCGGTGGGGAAACAAGGAATCATGGAAATCTGATTGACTGCAGATGACTGATGATCACGAAAAGTTTAGCCATGGCCAACTTTTCTTGGTGACAGGCTGGTTTACCATCCTCACATGTGCCATGTTCCCCTGGTCACTCAGCTCTATAGGAAATGACTGGACTTCGGGTGACTTGTTACTCATGTTGCTCGCAGTTGCATTTTGCCATAAGTTTGTTAAAAATTCACTGACAATTGAATGACAACTATTCTGAAGTAATTCACGAAACAAACACCCACAGATACAGTATTTTCCAATGTTTGTTGAATTCTGCAGGTCCTTGCGCTTACTATTACAATTATTACTGATACTACCAACACTACATTATTGGTACTATTACTGCTGCTGCTACTATCACAGCTACTACGGACTACTACTATTGATACTGCTGCTACTAAAACTGCTGCCACTACTACTGCAGCAGCCACTATTAATACTGCTGTTGCCACTACTACAACTACTACCTCTACTGCTGCTGATACAACTGCTAATTGTAGTAGTCGTACTCGTGATTTCCAAGCTGTAATGGTTTGCCCTCATTGATATAGCTAAGCCAAAGCAAGCAAAGAGAAGTCGGGCGGGTTGAACCCTTGCCCATGGCGGTCTGAAGCCAAAGATCCTTTGAGACCAGCAGAGCCGTTAGCTGGCATTAGCACTGATAGGAACTGTAGAAGGAAAACAACCAGGAGGCTTCAGGAGGCTTCGCCTGTGGACCTTGGCACCAGAAATGTTGACATTTCTTCCTCTCTGAATCCTGTATGTGAGAAGATTGAGAGCAGCCGTAGTTTGCAGCGTTTTTGTGCAGCTTTGAGTCAAGGCCGTCCATATCCAGCTCTGTATAAGTTTGACTCTCCTCTTGCAGCTTCGAGGCGACGGCTGCTTGCAAGATGTGTGGTGTTTTGCTATCTTTTTTTTTTTTCAAGGATATTCAACACCCCGTTTCTCTATCCATTTCTGTCCCACCCTGCTCCCCCTCTCTTTCTCTCCCCTTCTCTCTCTCCGTTCCTTCGGGGCGTGCAGATCAAAGCGGTAGTCCCAGGGAGAGCGGTTAATTAGACATGCAGTTTTCTGGACTTTTATGCCTTTGAAGATATTAAGACCCAATAACAGGGCTAGAGGGGGGAGCATGGCTGGGAGAGAGAGGGAGGACATATGTAGGGATGAGAGAGAGAGAGATGTTATCCTGTCAATGTCATCATTAACAACTCTGAATGTGCCAAAATTAAGTGCGCATGTGTGTACATTAGAATAGATTTGTGTCCTCAAATGCATGAAGCTACCAAGACGGCTCAAAACAAGTCCATGTAAATGTGTGCAAGTCTGTTTTCTGAGGATGCAGAACAGCATGTTTTCACCTCAGATACCTATAGCGAAAAACAAAATTATGTATTTCCTCTGCTCTGACATTGAAAAAACAATCCATGTATTTATTGCATCAAGATTATATCTTTTCAATGCACTGTTCTCTGGCTCTCAGGGGCTGGGCTTAATGTAAACTCCATGGAAATAAAGTCCATTCAGTTAGTTCGGATTCTGTTTGACAAGTCAAATAATGGCTACCAGTAGTTACATGAAGATAAAAGGCAGTGCAAAAGTCTTGGTTTGCAATGGCATGAAAAAAACAAATTTGATGTATTTATCTTACTTGCTAATGTAGCCAGTTGTCAACATTTTAGATAGGGTATGCTGATATTTCAGTGTTAGAGAAAAGTCATGGTTTGCAACAGAATGAAAGGAGAATGTTATTTGTATTGACAAGTTGAACTCATATCAGCTTGCCCATAAGCTAACGGAGGCTATTAATAGTTAGATACAGAGAAAAAGGCAGTACAAAAGTCATGGTTTGCAATTGGCAAGAAATAAATAATTTCAGGTGTATATCTTACTTGCTAACGTAGCCAGTTATTACACACAAACTGCAGCCTTACATGTTGAATTGCATTTAGTTTGTTGTGTTTTAATTGCCTTTATTGTGTCCTTTGTTGCGTTGAGAAACACTTAATGACCATGTCGTTTTTCTCCAGGTGACGATGTTCCTGTGCTGTGCGACCATCTTGGCCATCATCCAGTACTGCAACTTCTGTCAGTTGAGTTTTTGGATGCGCTCGGTCCTGGCCACCGCTACAGGAGCCACGCTGCTGCTGCTGCTCTACAGCCCCCTCCACAGGAGCAGGTGAGCAGCTGCAGCCCACACACACACACACACACACTCAAACACACAAATGCAAATACACACGTAAACCAACACATGCACCAGCACACAATGACACACTCATACAAGTGTGTATAAACAAATGCACACATGTATACACACACAAATGCAAACATATGTGTGCAAACACAGACAGGCTATACTACCTTTAATATGTACTTAGTTGAAGCACCTGAAGCGAGGTAGCGAATAGTAGGTACATACAAGTGAAGTGAAATACACAAGCATTGGTCAAGCTAAATACCTAAGATGTTGATATATGTCGTAGCAATCATCTACAAGTAGCCTGTAAATGAAGGGTAGAGAATAAAAACATGGCAGACACAGACAACGTTAAAATGCTTTACAAATTTAAGGCTTTGTGTTTGGCATTTAGATTTTATTTTTGCAATTACCCACCCTTATTTAGCTGTAGCCAACCTTCCTGATGTAACTATGGAATGACCCATGCAGCACCACTGAGTTCTGTCTTGTAATAGTCATAAGTTTGGGCTCTACATAGGAATTCATTAGTGAATTCATACATAAATACATAAATTCACCAATGTGTATGACCGAAGAACCTCTCAGGTTGTTATTGATATTTATAATTAAATAGTGTAATTAAGCCAATTGGATTTGGCCCATTTGCTCTGACAGGACTCATTCAGCCAGCAGATAGGAGATTCATGTCATTCACTCATCTGTGTGTGTACGTTTGTCTGCGTGTGTGTGTTTGTGTGTGTGCGTTTGTACGTGACCAGTCCTCGCTTCTAACCGACACCACTCTCGTCTCTTTCAGCTCTGGTAATAACAGCTTGCCTGCGCTTGGGTGAGTGTCTCCGTGGAAAGTTTGATGGATGAGTGACATTTGAGGGGTCAACGGGAGCAATGGCCCTCTTTTATGTTTTCATAACCACAGCTCTCTCTCTCTCTCTCTCTCTCGCTTTTACTCATTCTCACGCTTTCCTGCTTTTTATTCCCCTCCTTTTCTCGCTCTCTCTCACACCGAGCGTTCGGCAGCTGTAATGGCTGCTAAATGTCACCAGCGGTGGAAATGACTCACACAGCCAGCGCAGACTAGCTTTTTCTATTAAAGCCACAAGTTAGCTAGCTGCCCTGCTGAGGCAGAGAGAGAGAGACTGGCAAACACTTTCTTTCTTTATCAGTTTGCATTTTGGTTTGCATTTTAATACAGGATACAGTTAAGTCGTATTTTGTATGTCTTCATGAAGGTCTCTAGATTGAACTGCCATCAGATACAATTAGAAGATGCAATCAATTGTATATGCATCCTGACTCTTTTTTTACTTTGGTCATTTTTCATTGTCCCTACTTTGGGAAATTGTGCTTTTTTTCTGACATGGAAGAGAATGGAAAGGTTTTGTGATATGTTTTTGATAGTTCTGTAGCTAGCTTTTTTTTTTTTTTATGTGGAAATGTGAAACGTGCTGTTGTTCAGTATTAGGTGTCCCACCACTGCTGCTTATCAAGACCCCTCCTGTCTTATCGTTCTGTCTCTGTCACCTATCCTTTCTCTCATCAAGCCTCCCCCCTTCTTGTCTCATTTAGTCACTGCTCTTTCTCTTTCTCTCATGTTCCTTTCCCTTTAAGTCAGAGGGGGCAATCCTCTCTCCTTAGCATGTTTTCTTCACTGAGACGGGAAGAAAGTTAAGATGGACACGGAGCACAAGAGACACAGGAGAGAAGGCTGTGGCAGGATTAGTTCCTCGGCCGGCAGGGGAACATGTGGTTTCGGCGGTGGGGGTCTTACAGGAAAAATCCACCCACAGATACTCGTCCGCTGAGTACGCCTACATGCGCACAGATACTCCGATTACTGGGAGTTATCAGCTTAAGGCAATATTTTGATTACAACATTTACATGGTTTGAAGTAACGTGGTTTCTCTAATAACCACTTTACATGGATTAACTTAATAATAACCACATTTTCCAGCACTTCATCTCCTTTCTTTTCCACTCCACTGCACTGAGCCAGGTTGTTTTCTTTGTAAATACAACATCTGGGTTACTGCGTCTGTGACCTTTGACATGTGCAGTTTGGAAAAAACTTAAGAAATCTGACCAAGGACTGTATATGCCTCCAAAGACTCTGATTTAAGATAATCTGATAAAGTCGCAATAGTCAGAGTATTGCCTTAATTGGGTTCAGATCAAATTGTGTGCATGTACTCATTGTTAGATATCGTCAATCTGTGATGTTCAATGCATTCCAGAAGTTATGTTGTTGTAATTTACTTTTTTGGTGTTCTCTTTTTCCCTCAACCTGCCTGGTTTACTTCTACTTTAGTTAGTGATTTCCTACATTTCCCACAATGCCTTTCAACAAACCCCAGAAAACGAGCAAAAGCACACATAAACACACTCATACAGAGAACGGGCGTAAACTTGTTGCTTTTAATCAAAGGTGGCCCTATGGGAATATAAATATAGCCAGGTAGTCAACTAGTTTGTGAACATTTGGGCGTGTCTATGATCGTGACTGTGCCCATTACTCAAAACGCAACCTGTGTTGTGGCTGCATTGCATTCTGGTCTGTTGGTCAACTGTTGGTGGAGAAATTAATGTCACTGCCTCTTCTACGATGGGTTTCTCCCTGTTTGTGCAAAATGGTGAGTCTAGAAAGAAGCCCTCGCTCTTTGATTCTGAGGCACTCGCACCAAAACCTGACATCTACCATTGATGTTTTAGACAGTTGAAAAATGTTTCTGCTATCAAACTCCATTGTAGCTGCACTGGAAATATCTCAACATGTCCTCATGTTGTCTATGTTTGGCCAGTTATCTGCAAGAATAAGAAAAATATGCCACCAAACAACAAAATGGTTCCCAGAAATGTGCAGTACATCACCAGTAGCTGTTTTTTTTAACAGTGTTTAAGTGTTTTTAAACCATCTCTTCACTTCTCCTATTCCCTCCTCTTAACCCTATCCTTCATTTTCTTGCTCTGATATCTCTTTGTTGGCCTATGTTCAGCTTGAGCCCAAACTGATCTCCTCTTTTCACTTCTTAACTTTTGCCTTGTCTCTCTTTTTTCTTATCCACCTATTCCCATGTCTCATGCTCTCGCTCTTGTCTCCCTCAGTGTTAACCTCACCGCTCTGAGTGATGGAGGCTCAGCGTCGACCACTCCAGAGCCGGGCCCCGACCCTCCGCTGCGACCGCTTGACCTTTTGGTCCCGGAGGCCGTCCTGGCCTTCTTCCTGCTCCTCCTCCTGGTCTGGTTCCTCAACCGTGAGTTTGAGGTCAGCTACCGCCTCCATTACCATGGCAACGTGGAGGCCGACAAGCACCGCTTCAAGATCCAGATGATGCGAGACCAGGCTGAGTGGTTACTGGGCAACATCATCCCCATCCACGTCGCTGAGCAACTCAAGGTTGTTTTTTTGTTGAAACCCAAATATGCAGGATAATCACATGAAGCTTATCATAATACAAATGATTGATATACAAACTTTTCTCTTGTTTTCTAATCCAGAAAGCTATATTTTAAAGGAAAACTGGCAGTCCATCCCCCTTGTTTTTTTTCTTGAATGATGCTGACAGTAGAAAAGCTCAAAGTCACACCGAGTAAGAAAACAGGAAAGAAAGTTGTCATGGGATTTGATCTTAGGCCAGTAGGGAGAAGACTAGACAAGAATCTTAATCACTGTACCATCACTGGGCACAGCCAGCTAGTTTATGGTTTTGTCGAGGAACCAGAAAATCATTGAAATAGACCACTGAAGTGTTGTCGCCATGTCAGGGCTCCCAGATTTTGTCCGGTTCCTTTTATTTTTATGTCAAAAATGAATAGGATTTCTGGTTCCCGTTTACCAATTGTTTTGTCCTTTAAATATGTGAAACCATGACATTAGAAATATCACAGGGCTAATTTATTATATGTGTTACTGAATCTTTAATTTAAATCCTTAAATTAAAAGCATTTCTCTCACAATAAGTGCTCTTTGTAATACAGTCATCTTTGTCTGCGTGTTTCTTCAGGTGACGCAGAGTTACTCCAAGAACCACGACAGCGTGGGCGTGATCTTCGCCAGCATCGTGAACTTCAGCGAGTTCTACGAGGAGAGCTACGAGGGCGGCAAGGAGTGCTACCGCGTCCTCAACGAGCTGATCGGAGACTTCGACGAGCTCCTCCGCAAACCCGAATTCGCCAACGTGGAGAAAATCAAGACAATCGGCGCCACCTACATGGCGGCGTCGGGACTGAACGTCCAGCAGCTGGCCGACAGCGACGACGACGATCCGCACGCCCACCTGAGGGCGCTGTTCGACTTCGCCCTGGACATGATGGGCGTCCTGGACGACTTCAACAAGAACATGCTGGGCTTCGGCTTCAAGCTCCGCATCGGATTCAACCACGGGCCGCTGACGGCGGGCGTGATCGGCACCACCAAGCTGCTCTACGACATCTGGGGAGACACGGTGAACATCGCCAGCCGCATGGACTCCACCGGCGTGGAGTGCCGGGTGCAGGTGAGCGAGGAGAGCCACGCCGTGCTCAGCGCCATGGGCTTAGAGTTTGACTACAGAGGTACCGTAAACGTAAAGGGCAAAGGTCAAATGAGGACCTTTCTGTACCCCAAAAGCGGAGAAAGCATATGGGGGTGCCAAGACCGGCCGGAGGCGGGCGTCGGTGTCGGACCTTTGTCCACGGCAGCACCGGCCAATAAGACTTTGGAATCTGTTGCCAAGGCAGCAGCTCTTCCTCCCTGTACTACTTCTTCTCACACTCCTCCCTCCTCCTCTCCCTCCACACTCCCTCCTCAACCCCAAAGCAGCGCTGCAGGGCCTGAGCCTGTCCCAGCCAAGCCCAAAGAGGTGAGGGAGGAGGGATACAGGGACGCTACACCCCTCCGCGGGCGGCCCCCTGCCACAGACCTTCGCTCCCCTCCCCTCCCAGAACTAGACCCAGAACCCAGTGCCTCCCCGGTGCAGCCCGCGCCTCTCGCACTTCAAGAGGAGGAGGATGAAGAGGAGGAGGCCGACGAGCTGGCGAAACTCAACGAGGAGTTTTACTCTCGTCTCTGATCCATCCTCTGCCCATTTTCCCCGACCTTCTCTCCTGCTGCTCCTGGCCGCTTTCTCTCCAGGACCGTCTGCCTGTCTGTGGGCGTGGTGGGCGGGACATTCCTTACTTTAGGCGAGGGTGAGGTGTCTTCTCCTTTTCCAGAAGTAGTAGGCATGGATGAAGAAGAGGGAGTCGGTCCTTCCGTCTGTTTGGACTCAGACAATGGCTACAGTGGCTACAAAAATGGCTACTTTTTTTCATGGGAATGTTGCCTCAGTATTGGGGTGGGTTGGACCTGTGTTGAGCACAGTGATATACAGTGGAGAAATGGCTAAACAGGGGCTAGGAGGGAAGGGACGTTTTGGTGTTTTTGATGTTTTTTTCTTATTCTTTTTTGTTGTTAAGTGCCTTCAGGACTAGAACCATGAACAAATATGAATACTGAACAAAAAAAAAAGTTTTAACAATCTTTGTATGGGCTTTCCCCCCGTAAGACTTAGACTACGGAACATGCTGTGGTTTCTTACTCCATGCTTTTATTTTCAATGCAAGTATTTGTTTAAAAAAAAAAAATCATTATTGTTGTGCCATATCATTTTGTTTTAACTTGATCAAAGTCTTGACCTGACTAAAGGGAAAATAATTTTAGATTCTATATAAGTGCCAGTGCAGCATGATGGGCTGAGCAGGGAACTATGGGTAGAATGAGGGAATCACAACAAGCAGTGTTAATTTATGTATTCTGCTTTGACATGAGGGCTTGATACAGTATTCATTTGTGCTAGAGTCTCAGTACAAAGGGACGTACTAAATAGGGCTACATAGATTTAGTTTGTGTAGCAGCTAAATGCACATTTAAGCACAGGTCTTGCACAAACAGTGTTTTCTCGACCACTTGTATTTGGTAGTTATTACCACGAGATAGCTTTTTAAAGAGAGTTTAAACAGAGTTCTTGTCTGTCACAGCAAGTACATTCAAAAGCACAAAATGAAATCAGATAAGGGAATAGGTTAGGAAGAAAAGGTGATTTTTTAAAAAAGTGAGATGATCACAAAAGCAGGAAGGCACTTTAAAGATACTTAAGTGGAACTGTGAGTGACAATCAGTGTGTAGTAGTGATCACAGACTTATTAGATAGTAGGGCGGTCCACATTGCTGGTGGTTTAAGTGTCAAAGAAGCACAGATCAGATTACAACTATGGGATTCACATGGTTTCTACAGTACTGTGTTTAAGACCTCAGACTCAACTTTTGTGAAGTTCCATCCATTGCCTTCATTGCCACTGAAGAAAAAAAAAATCCATCAAACTATCACTAGATTCAGTCAATAGTTGAGTATTGTCTGCCTTTAGCTGTGTGATTTGCTGTTGAAGGGGTGGGACTTTTGACTTTTATCCAATCACAGCCTCTATATTGAGGGGGCCCACTACTGTATCAATATACTTAAATTGTGCCACTTTAATTGAGTGATCTGTAGGTGCAATGCAACCTAAACTAGCTGATTGTTTTGTGGTGCCTAAAAGTATGACAAACTGTATTTTTGAGGTTTTTTTTGTTTCAGAAAGTTTTTTGTATCACGCTCTTGTCATGATGAGGATAGATTATGATTGTATGTTTGAGGAAATGATGCGCCTTCTGCAGTTTGTTGCTGCAACTTTTGACAAATTCCATCTATCTTTTTTCTTTCTTTCCAGTTCTTTTTGTTCTCTCATTGCCTGGAACAGTGTGGTGGTGTGCCCATGGAATAGCCTGCACCTCTGATGTTTCCCTCTTTGCCCATTACTCACTTTATGTTTTTGTCTTTACTTCTGAAGGGACGTTAAGATTCACTTGCTTCCCCCTTGTGCTTTGTGTGTGTGTATGTGTGTGTGTGTGCGTGTGCGTGTGTGTGTGTATCGAGTGTTAGAAGCTAGACTATATGTAAATGCTACCGTTCTGTTCTGCCTTTTAGATTACCAAATGTTCAGTGTCAGAATTTGACTAAGATAAAAATATCCTAATTCTTTGCTTCGGGCATCTAAAAAACTGGCTTGTGAATAGGCATCTAAAGACCAGACATGAAGCTGAAAAATCAGTGAGTATGAATTTGTGCTCAAAATGAATAACACAGAAAATATCGCAGTATGTGATGCCAAAGGGAATAAATCAACCACCTGGTTGATTGTTTGCAATTTGTTATTTTGCTGCAGCTGTCTTCATCTGTAGGGAAGGGTAACATGCACAAAACTACTTTCTTTTTTTGTGATGCAGGGAATCAAACCCCAAAGTTTGAAATGGTATATATAGAGTGGATCCTGCAAACACATATCACTTCTGCACCTTTTAGAGTTTGGTGGACATCGTGGCTCAAGGATCCTGCCTTGAGAAAGATCCTTTGTCTGAAATGTTGGCAACACATTGAAAGATACAGAGATGATGTGAGTGTGGGGGAACCTTCTGTACTTATGTAGCCATCTTCATCTGTAGCATGAAACGTGTCTTTGTTTACTTCTGCCATTGTGCACTCCTCATGTACACAACCAGTGCCTTTTGATCTAGAAATATTGTTTGTCGGTTTGTGTGATCTATAGGATTATTCGTATCAAATGATCTTGATAGTCCCGGTGGCATTCCCACCCTCAAAACCCAAAGAAGGTTTTCTCCAGAAGCAATCGCCGTAGATCAAGGCACACGGATAGCAACATCAGATCTGCTGTGTGGGTAAAAATCTATATTTAATTGGTTTCAGTGAAGTGAGGATATTTAAAGTATTTTCCTACAGGCAAATTTAATCTTGTGGTCCTTTTGTAATGCACTTTCCCAACACGTCAAGTCCGCCAAACCTAATAAACCAAACCGCATAAAGTTCTGGAAACAGATGAGAATATCGGGTATCAGTTTTAAGGGAAAAGTTGTGTTTTTCCCACAGTTTCCCTCAGATTCCCCCTCTGTCTTACATTCTTGCGTAATCCTTGGTGACTTGTAGGTCATGTCACTGCAGCCACAGCAGACAGAAAGGTGAAGGAAATTAAATTGGAGGTGTGGGGCTGCAGGGGTCGATGGGCACACCACCCCTCCTGTAGCGCACAGCTGTACACACAGAGAAATAAAATGAAAGATTCAAGTGACCATCGCCGGGTCTGTGATCTGTGATGAAGTGTGTGTGTGTGTGTGTGTGTGTGTGTGTGATCTTGTCTGCATGGGAATGAATGACTGAGCGACTTTCTTCTTTGCTACACAGCTTGTAGCTTCACTCCGCAGCGTACTATCATTCTTTCACTTCTTTTCAAAATCATTTTTTATCATATTTATGTCGAACCTAAAGCATGTTTTTGCATGACTCCACCAGATAACACAACAAGCAAAAATTCTTCAAAACTCTTAAGCTTTGTTCATTTAAGGTTACTTGGATTTTGCTATTATACCCAAATGTCCTCCTCTCTGACACTGTATTGATGAATGATGTGTGTGTAAAAAGATTATTATTGTTTTTGTTTTTTTTAGTTTTGGTAAAGGGAAAGAAGTGGCCCAGGAAAACCATACCAGTCCAAAACACCAATTAAGAAAACAGTCAAGTCCAGTGAACGTCTCTATTCAGGCGTCTCTATTCAGTCATCTGTTCTTTTATTGAAGGAATGTGATGATTCACTGTGACAGAAAGATGAGGGGAAGATTTTTATTTTAAGTGTTTTATTAGCACTTGTTAAAATCATCACAGTCAAATAGCCTAATCACTCACTTAAATGGTAACAGTTGCACACGTCTTTTCATTATAAATTTGCTAGTAAATTCAACCCGTATGTGTTTTTGATCACACTGGGACATAAAAAAATATTAAATAAGGCAGAGTTGTTTGATTTAAAAAGAAAAAAAAATCTTTGTGTATTTGTTTTATTTTCATGAATCAGATGATATTATGTTTGTATGTTTTGTGCACATTACCCATGTATCATTTATCAACACATGATCATAATCTGTACACATTTGCACAAAGCACTCAGTGTTTGTACATATGCAGGTATTGTATGTCACGTATGATTTTTTTTTTTTTTTATACATGTGCATGTGCCAGATTTTGCCAGAAAACAATGAAAAAGAGACACTTATTATCAAATGATTCAATGTGTGTCTGTCTGAGTTAGCGTGAGTGTTGTGATTTCATTTCCTTTTTTTCTTTTCCTTTTTCTCCAGTGATGGAAATCACAAAGCAGAAAATGGCAGAGTGTACAGTCACCTGCACCGTGATTTACAGAGATATGAGATGGGATCAGGTCAAACTGTGTACACACATGGCAGGTTGGCCAGGTGGGGGAAAAGGTCGCTGTATTGGACCCCAACACTGTCAGGAGGGTGTATTTCAGCTGTGGGTTATCTACATTTGCCCAAATATTCAGTATCAGAATTTGACTAAGATAAAATCACCTAATTCTTTGCTTTGGGCATCTATAAATATCAGCATTCAGCAGCAGAGAAAAACAAGCTCTGAATAGATCTAAAGACCAGCCATGAAGATGAAAAAAATCAATTGAGTATGAATTTATGCTCAAAATCAATAACACACAGAAGAGATCACTGTAATGTGATGCCAAAGGAAATCAATTAACTACATGGCCACTGGTTGATTGTGGGCAATGTTATTTTGCTGCAGCTTTCTTCATCTGTAGAGAGGAGTAACATGCAAAAAAAAAAAAGCTTTCTGTTTTGTGTGATGCAGGGAATCAAACCCCAAAGTTTAAAACCCAGATCCTTTGGCTGAAACAATATAGATGTGATATGAGTGTAGGGGAACCATATCTTTATGTAGCATTCTTCACCTGCAGCTAGAAAGGTTTTATGTACCATACCTTTATATCATATGCCTGTAGTCGGTTTTAATAGAACTTATTCCTTAGTTAAGTCCTTATTTTTTATGGTCTATGGTTTAAGCATCTCTGGTGGTGCACTGCCGCCCCTAGTGGCTGACTGGTGTGATGGTTTTACGTAGGGCGTGATTGCGCGGTCCCTCCCCCTCCACAGCCGATCTGGAAAAGAAAAAAAAACTTTTTTGTATCGAAGGAATCAACAGCCGCCATCTTGTCGTGGCTCGGAATTACGATTTCGGTCCAACACTGTTTTTTATTTAGAAATCGAGCATCCTTACCGAGATATGACAGTATCCTTCCCCCGAAAACGAAATCTTATCATCATTTCGGACATATTTTGTGCGAAAAAACGGGAATTGGATCGGTGTTCGTCGGACAGAAAAGCTCCGTATATCTGATTTCCCCTTCAGAGTGCGGCGCTTCAGCCCCTATCGCCGTTCGGAGCAGTATTGTTTACCGTGAGCAAGCGGAGACGAGATCGTGACTTTCGGACAGTTTTGCAAAAATATAGCATTTTTATGCAATTGTGCATTTTTATGGAGCTTCGCACGATTTTTGCATGAAGAAATTTGACGTCACGCAAAATGGGTTCTTTGAACATCTAAAAATAACGACTTTTTCCCCGGAATGCAACAATCCTTCTGATTATATTTGGTTGAAATTTTGACGTTCGATTTTTCATGGGGGATATTTTATTTTGGGTTATTTAACGATAATAATGTGGGTGTTGGGTGTTGGATTATCATGGGGTGAATGGCGGTGGCGAAGCGGGGCGCTATTGCATCTCTTTTGAAAGACACTGACTCTCACTGCAAGGAGTAGCTAACGCTAACTTAGCTGGTAGCAGGCAATTAGCTAGCTATTAGCCAGTTAGCTAACGTTAGCAGGCTACCAGCTTGCTAATGTGCTAACAGGGAAGGTGCAGGTTGACAGAACAACTTTCCTGTCGTAAGATCATCCTATTTATCAACACTTTGTAAGAAACCAGCAAGAAAAGATCACAAGAATGGCTGAAAACCTGCTGGATGTTGGACCTCCCAACTCAAAGCGACCGAAGCTGAATTCACCTGCCCTGTCAGCGTCAGATGGACCAGGTACGTTAACGTTAAAGGCCTCAACACTGTCAGCACCTGTTAGTAACGAATATCGTCAAGTCTTTCACTTGTAACCATGCACTGTATGATTTCGAGCATTAAATTCATTGATCAAACCAAGCAGCATGCCGTAAGGTTATTAGGTCAGCTAACGTAACGTTAGGTGTGCTGAGCGGTTAGCAAAAAGTTTGCTTGGTGGTTGTTGCTATGCTTCCACTGCTGTGTTGTAACGTCAAGTCCATTCTGTGCTGTAGTTACACGTATCTAATGTTACCCAGTGTCGGTTCGCTAAAACCATCTCTGGTCCGCGCCTGACTTTGAAAGCTAACGAGAGTAAACATCTGTCCAGCAAATTGTATAGGTAAGCTAATTGTTTCCCAGAGATCTAGCTATAGAACAAGATTTTGGTGTGAATCACCAAACTAGACTGACAGCTGCTTAGTTATCGACGGCACGACGGAGACACCATGTTACCCTGCAGCCTGATTCCCCTCTACTCAAAACATTGCAAAGTCTAACTTACTTCCAAAACGCATCATCCGACGACCAAATGCCACTTCTCCTGATGGCGTAGTATGCACCATCAGTCTCTGTCTAATACAATATAAATGAATCCCGAGACTGTTGTGCTGGCCTTGCAAAAGCACTTCCACTCATTAGTAGACAAATCATTTTTTCCTTATAACGGTATTTATTCAGGTCTGTATGTAGTGTGTGGATCAAGTGTTAGCTGCAAGCTAGTGCGGGAGAAGGAAACTAACAAACTGTGTTGATACTGAGACCACATTTAGTCAGCAAAGTCTGAAAACATGACTAATAGAGCAAAAACTCAGTCACTTATTGGCCACTGCACTCCTAAGCAAGCTCATTATCAGACAGCCGAAGCTGGATGAGGTAGTACTGCACTTGACTGTACATTATGCATTTATTTGCCAGAGCCGCTGCTCTTCACATTGTACTTTGCACCCCGTTCTGCTGTGACATTTTTCCCTAGAAGCACATGTGCTCCTGAATTGAAAACTGTAGGAGTATATGTAAGAAGTCATATGTTGTATAAGGTAAAAGTGAATGTTAATGCCCATCTGTGTTTGGTATCTCTAGTTGCACATGTGCTTCATTTTTTGTTTTCAAGGAAGAATGAATTCAGTTTTGGGAGCATATGCCAATAAAATGGTAGCTCCGTAGAACCCCTGATGTGCATTGTATTGTTTTTCTTTTACATAAATGTTTAAGTGCAATATATGGATCTGCTGCTAAGCAAATAGTTTCCTCAGGGATATTAATGATGTCTATATTATGTCCCGTGTCCTTCAGTGATTTGCCTGAGTTTGATCTTGCCCAGTACGCAGGTGCAGGAAAAACTGACCGAATGTAGACAATCCCCAACAAAAACAGCAGTCGCAACAACGATGAACTCCCGTCGCACATGGCAGAGGCACCACATGTGTGCAGTGATCAATCACTAAACCCTCCTATCCCATCCTTTATAGTTTTTGGTAGTTACAATTGTGACCTAACGGACCCTGTGGGACAGTGCGGTGCAACACCATCATCAGCAGTAAATTACTGCAAACAAAGAGTCTGCCTGCTCACTGTGGCGACTGTCACGCCTCGAGCTTTTCGTGCAACACCCCTCTGACATTTGGCCGTTGCCTTTTGCAGTGGGGCCTGACTTGGGTTGCACACCCCATTTTGGGGTGTACGGTAGCTAATGTTTTTGGTGCGTGCGTCTACATAAATGTGAGCGGCAAAGCATCTATTTTCCCACTATTGGTTTGGTGTGTTTGGGATTTTTTATGTAGTTGTATTTGGAGGGGGGACCTTTTTTATTGGTGTGACAGAGAGCAAACACGTGCCCCCTCTCTCCTCATTCAGGCCATCTGTCACCCCTGCAGGGTCCTTCTGCCCCCCTCACCCCTCTGTCCACAAATAATCCCCTGGCAGTGTGTGCAGTTTTTAGTATGTCGTCTTGACATTTCAGTTGTAGTATTTCCACTTAGGCTGTGGTGGTAGTTGTAAAATTTCTTCAGCTTTCAAATCCAGAAAACTCTGGTTGCAGATTCAGAGGTGCAGTATGACGGTAGATCACTTTTTAATGATGGTCTGTTCCGTTTATCTCCTCCCCGCTCTCATCCTCAGCTACTGAGATAACTGTAATTTGTTTCTTATTTGTGCTTTTCTTTTGTGATGTGATAAAACTAAACCGTAAGTGTGTTAAAACTAAACCGTTTTGCCACCCTCCCTTTCTGTTAGACCCTAGTATCTTCTATTGCAACTCCATGTGTCAGTCTTGGCCATGGCAGTGAGCTGCTTTGACGAGAGCACCACCACCACCACCCCTCCCCCCAGCCCCCTATTCCCCCTTCATGTGTTCACTTGCCACTGCCCAAATGGCACATTTAAGGCCTACCAGGCAGGCAGTAAGCTCATGACGCAGCCGCTAATGGAGCCATTTATGCTTCTGCCTGCAGGCGAGGAGAAAAACCCTGAGAAAAATGGTGGAGAGGGTGGGAGCAGGGGAGGGATAAGGGGAGATGCAGGGGTGTGTGTGTGTCACCCACCCGCTTACCCCTCCCACAGAAAGCGCTTATGACTGCGTCTTTTTTTTTGCTGGCCGGGTCCGCTGCACAGCCTAATTGGTGGTTTTAAATGCCACTCGCCGCACGCGTCTGAGCTTGTATTTAAGCTTGTTTCCCCTTGTTTTAATCCAATCTGTTCCCATTAGCCAATATTGCTATTTTTGCTGCTCCCACTTGCAGCTGCCTGCCTCTGTATGTAAGACAGAGGATAAGAGGGAAAGAAAATTGCTGAGAAGCGTTGTGGGCTCGTATTTTGTCAGGAAATTGTTACAAATTCTGACGGAAAAAGGGAACTGGATTCTGTACACAGTATTTTTCTGCTCATGTATTTTTTTGTAAAAATCTCTTTGAAAAATGTCAGCTACCCAAATATAAACACTATTCCACCACAGATGTTTTAATGCCTGAAAATCACAATACATCTTTGAGTAATTCACCTCTTGCCGAAAGCAATCTCTTTGCTTTGCTCTCTATCCAAGCTTGAAATGTAGCTTTGCAAGGTCATTAAATCTCTTGCGTTTGTATTTGACTGGATATCTTCACATCTTTATTGGTTGGGATGTGCTCACCCCATCCATTAAATATGTCAACACCTTGTAAAACACATCAGCTCTGGTGGATAGAGGGGTGTGTATATGAGGGAGGAAGTCTGGAGAGGGTGAGAAGGAAGAATGAGGGTATAAAATTAAGGTTTTTGAGAAGTTCACATGAAATGACAAGGATCAGGTGCCCCAAGGAAAAAGTTGGAAAAACAGAGGAATCGATGGCAGAAGTTTTAAAGGGTAAGAGTGAGAGGAAAATTTAAATCTGAAGGGAAAACTAAGATGGAGGAAGAGAGAAGGGAATGATAAGTAAAGCCCAGGAGCCAGAAGATGCTGCGGTTCCCTGACTAGATCCACTACAGGAAGCAGTAGAGATGATTGAGGAGTTCCAGCGGTTACTTGACTACACAAATGGAGTTTGGCTCTATTTATGGGCTGGGAAATTAATTCCAGCCACCAGCTAAATGCTGACAAATTTTGGCAATGACGGGTAGGTTTATCTGCTGTACCAGACACTTAATGCAGGCAACCAGCCCTCGTTTTTAGGTCCTGTTCAAATCTAAAAATGTAGTTGGAGAAAGCGGTTGGCATGTTTTGGGAAACTGGGCACTGTGATTCAGGATCTCTGTTCTGTTATTACTTACAGAGCATTAGGGTTGGGTATCGAGAACTGGTCAGATTGACCGATTGGTCGGAACGAACAACCGATAAGCCCCTGGCCAAATGGTACTGCTGTGGTTCTTAACTGTCTAATTCATTTTAATTTGTTCATAACTTCTCAGGTATTTTCCTTTTATAACAAATGACGTTTTCTAGCTGGCACCTGTGTGTTTCTTCTATTAATGGCCGAAAGGTGAAATCATTAAGTGTGGGTCAACTTTACTAAAGCAGCTGTAAATACAGGTAGAGGCTATTTATCTAAAACCAATGCCAGTGCAAGCTGGCAATAGCAACAATCTTATGAAACACTTGCAACTCCAACATGGTGTTAATTTGAAGCAGTGTGGTGTTTTTGACTGCTTGAGCGAAGTTTCTGCTTTGTTCCTGAGAATTCTGGCTCGTCCTCGTTGAGTCAAGGTAACAGCCTTTTGAAAAAAGTCCAATAATGTGAATTTAGGGAAACAAATTAAATAGCAAGCCAACTTCTTTCCCAGTGGCAGATTTTAAGCGTTCTTAATTTCACTTGTCATATTGCAGCGATTGCTTGCTCTAGTGGATAGGGTTAGTGGGGCGGGGTGGGGTGTTGGCGCTCGGGCCTGACGTTCGGTGCATATTATCTTGTAGTGTGAATGGACCCAAGACTAGCCATTCTGGCCATTTGGCCCGATGTGTGTGGTGGTTTTGAGTCTGGTTGGGCTTGTGTAGTGTGAAGCGCTCCAAGACTGAAATCTGAGAGGGACATTGGCAACAGCGAATGATAGTTTAGCTCAAGGGGGAAGAAAAAGAAAATTAACCAGAAGAGAAGTCACTTTTAATAACAACACCCACTCGCGTAGATATGTTGAGGTCAGCAAGATTCCCAGCTCCACTAGCTCCACTCTGGGTAAGTTACTATAGTATTTAATTTAGAGGAATAATTGCCATATGAAATAGTATAAAATGGCAGCATGCCTGGATCAGCCCAGACAAATTAAATGAAAGAAGTCTGATACATAGTTCCTCAATTCAATTTCATCAATAATGTAATGATGTCACTTCAAAATACATTCGTAAACTGTAGCTTCTGTACCGTATAGCAAGAAATGGTAGAACACCTATTTTGTAATTACAGTGAACTGTTCTGGACAAAGGGGAAAACGTTCTTGAATGACAGAAGCGGGTTGTGTGTGAATCCCTCGTCTTCATGTGTGACGCTCATCTTTGTCCTGTCACATAATGTGAACAGCTTCGCAACCAGATGGCAAGCAGACCAGTCGTTCAGTCTGAGCTGCCCCCGTCGGACAAGTCTTGAACAGTGCTATAGTCTGACCTAAGCTTCGCAAACACGCTACATACATAAGCGGAGTGGAATAGAGTGTTGGTATTGATAAGCGGTATCAACAATGGTATCGGTATCAAATCCTAACAATTAGGGATGCACTGATATATCGGCAGACTAACGGTATCGACTGATATTGGCCCAATATTATTTTTACTGCTGATATTTGGCCCGATTTGTGGAATTTTATATTTTCATTTTTGTGACCTTTTTTCCTAGGAGTATATCAATTAATACAACTGTCAAATTAGCAACAGAATACAACTAATATGGTCTATTGTTTAAAAGCCGCTTAGTAAAACCACTTAATTATCTTAAGATGGGCATGTCTGAAAAGCTTAACTTGTTTTGCATCTGCCAGTAGAGATTCTTACTAAACTGCGTATCGGTATCGGCCTCAAAAAACATATAGGTGCATGCCTACTAACGATAATCAGCCTTGGAGAGCGCTCAGTCTTTCTACACGTGTGGCCTAAATGAACAGACTCTTAATGCAGGTCTTCCCTCAGGGCCTGAGAACGAGCCTGTTTGTCTGCAGACCAGACTAACTCATGTTGGCTGGTTGGTAGCATTGGTTTTCCCTCCAGATTATTTCTGCTGACTGCCTAGCAGCTGCTGGCAAGATGAATATTTTCTGCTCTCTTAATAACTCTCTGTCGAGAAATGGGCAAGATTGGTTCTTGGATGTTTCAGAGATGGCCTGATGATTCACTTGTTTACAAATTTAGTACTTTAGGGTTAGGCCTTTTGTGTACTTTTCCAGAGCAATCATGATTAGTCAGTGTTATAATTTGTAGAGCTTAATTCAGAATTGGCTATATCCCCTTTTCCGAAATCTTTTTTGCCCCCACCTTTTTCCATTGTCCTATTTCTTTAACAGGCATACTCAAGAGTGTTATTCCCCACAGCGAGAAACCTTAAAGTTTTGTTGAAAGAGCTGTGATGGATGACATTCCCAGCGCTAAGTGGTTTGCTTGCCCCCCTGCTGTGATGCTGAACAGCAAGTGAAAGCCCAAGCAGCCAGGCGGGCGTGCTGCACCTGTCCCACTCAGGCCAGACACTAGGCCTTGGGGCAAGATGACAGACAGCCGCAGTCTGGACCACTGCTGGGGTTACCAAAGCTGCTGCTGCTGCGGCTATTTATAGCCTCTAACTCCCAGACGGGAGCCACAGGGGATAGAGCAGGAAAGAGAGTAGAGGAGCAGAGAGCAGTGTGGCCTCTGGGAATGGTGGGGCAGGGAGTTGAGGAGGAGAAGTGGGTGAAGGAGCATATGAAGGGAGGAAGGAAAGGAAACTGAGCATGGAAGAGGGGAAAGTAAAGAAAGGAGGCTGCAAGGTGAGATCAGTAGCACCCTCTTTCTGTCTCCTTTCCCCCTCCTCCCTCCTCCCATGGAGCCCCCCGACTGCATGGCGCTACCAAACCCAAACATTGCTTTGCATTTTGATCTCCAGCCAAGGACCTTGGGGGCAAGGTCGTAGAAAGTGTGTTTGTGTCCGTTTAGAAAACATGTGTTTGAAATGAACGCTGTTGCTTTGTGAAAGAACATCCATGCGGCCGCTGGTTTAGTTGAGAGGCGGGGGTGAGAGGAGCAAGTGAGGGAAGACGGATGGTCCCCTCTGCCCCAGCCAAGCTTCCTCCACATGGAGCACCTGCTTGCCTGATGCCAGGGAGAGACAGCGGGGCAGCGCAGCAGAGCTGGAAGGCTGTGTTTACTCAGGGAAGTGCGCAGGCCAAGTGGCCTCATCAAAGGCTGGATCCTGCCTGAATCTCAATGAAGACGTCCAGCAGCAGCAGACGGCAGACGAGGGAAACCGCTTCTCTCTGCCTGCTCTGTTCTGTCCTCTCCCATCCCACAGCAGTCAGAACAGGACAGCCGCATTCAACTTAAAGGAGGACACCGTTTGGGTTATATGTAGGGCAGAAAACTTAGTTTTTTGCTTGTTGGTTACAGTTGCAGGTACATCTTAAAATTCACTGCTTTACCAGCCAGCTGGATTTTTATAGTGGAATCAGAGCTTGACATCATGGTTGGCTACCTGCCAAAGTAGCCAAACTTACCAGTCAGAGCCAAAATTAATTAGCATGAGGCTGGTGTTAATTTCCTGACGTGGTTCTTCTTTATCTTTCAACTTCGAAAAACTGACTGAAGACAGAGTGAGCCAATCCAAAACACATAGTTGACTTTGATAGATTAAGGAATTCTGAGTTAGGAATGGTTTCTTTTCCTGACTTGCTAATTACAGTCTAATTAGTGATTTAATTGTCTTTTGGTGTCAGTCAGAAATTCCCAATTCTGCTTAGCTGTTTCATGCCAGACAATTAACACTCCCCAATGGGCATGCACACACACCTACCTCCCATCTTTCTTGTCGTCTTAATCACTTCATCTGCCTCAAACAAACTGCAGCTCCCAGGACTGTCTGCGTTACGCTCACACTTCCGGATGGTGTGACACAAATATTCCTCCCTCACCCCCTCCTCGGCCCAGCAGGAACCCTTGAGTGCTGTTGGATTCTCACTGCTGTCACACTGTGTTTGTCAGCCAGCAGCGCCGCTCCCGTTTATCACTCTGCGTCTTGTTTCTCTCTTATGCTGCAGGGAGAGGGCACGATGCAGCACCAGTTAGCATGTTGGCTCATTAGTGTCCCATAATTGGAAATGTTGGGAAGCATTTATGCTGGGAAGGAGGGTCAGCTGAGGAGTAAATGAGAGGATATTTTCTGTGTTCAGGGGAGGGGGGCTCCTATTTATGTGTGGAGAATTATGAGCTGAGATGCCAGCAGCAAATGGAGGAAATACAAATGCTTACCACTGACTGTATCTTGTGCGGTTTTCCATTGTAGGTGTTTGAATTTTCTGAGATTGATAGTCAGAAATATCTATATGAAAATATCAAGTACCATGTACTGCTTGCTAAATATACCCGCATAACAATTACATATAGGGATGTGTAGATATTTATTTTTTTTGTTTCCGATACTGATGAGGTGCTTGTTTATGGCAAATACTTTTTTTGCATAAATTGCATTTAGAAATGGATTGGAAGTTGATTGAGCAACCTGTAGCCGATACTAGAGATGCACCGATTGCAATTTTCTTGGCCGATTCCGACTTCCGATTTTTTAAAAGTCTGACCTGCCGATTCCGATTTAGGCCGATTCCGATTTTCTTTCTAAGAACTATAATTGACAGCACACACAAACATTTTTGTAACTTTTCTTTAATGGAAAATTAAAATTCAATTGTATGTTCATAATAAAACATTGACTATTAATAACTTACATTTTCTCCAAAACTGCACCAGGTTACAGGACCTTCTCTCACTCTCACTCAAACAAATCTCAAAATAAAAAAGTGCTCCAGGTTACTGGACAGAGCTTTTTTTGAACAAATAAAATCCAAATGAAAATGAATTGCAGTATATCCCACTTAATACTTTCCCGAAAGAAAACAGGTGCAACAGATCTATATAACAACACACAGACTATTACTATTAGGCTATGGACTATTATACAACAGGTAGTTCCGACCAAGCAATCTGATTGGTCAACTAGACATTTAGAACGTGATCAAATCAGCATGACAGCACACCTAGCCGTGCTCATCACTAAATATTACTCCGCCATATTATCATACAATATATTTAAATATAAGCTACGCTAACTCTGTTCAGCCTTGATGTTACCAGACGCTCTGCATCCTCCATCAGCTGTGCCGGTGAGTCGGTGACACGGCGCTACTAGCTTAAAAATACATGTGAAGTTCGCGGACATAGTAGCTAAATCTGTCCATGGAAAAATTATTTTTTTCAGCAGATATCTTAGTTACAACAAGATTGAGCTAGCAAGGCAGATTTGTGTTTATATGTGTGGTATTTATTCAGTTTGGGAAATCCCGCGATCTCTAGAAAGCATTAGCTCAAGTTGGCTGGCTGACTCAACAGGGAGTAGAAATCGTCTCTGTTGCTAGGTCGTTACTAAGGCTCCGCCTACTTGCTGGAGTAGTAAACCAGGTTCCATTACATAGGAGTCTACTGACGTGACTGATTGTTTTCCAGTTATTAGTCAGACCCCATGTATTTCCAGGGAAACGGAGATAACACTAGCAAAACGTTTTTTATTTTGAGAGCGAATTGCCCCACAATATGAATACATTTTGTTTGTATCTTTTATTTTGTTGGTAACTGTTGTATAATCGCAATATTACACTCGAGGGTGTGCGTTACCGTCATTATTGGCAGCGCCTCGGTCCGTAAGCATCACGGTAACGCACACCCTCTCGTGTAATATTGCTTAATTACAGCGGAGTTTTTACCGTTGTCTTAAATTTGACCGACACAGAATCGGATATATGAGACTGATCGGCCGGTCACCGGTCATGGCCGATCAGCTGAAAACCGGCCGATTCCGGTCACCGGCCGATCGATCGGTGCATCTCTAGCCGACACCTCAAAATTCTCCTGGATAGGCTCCAATTCTGATACTGGATATCGTGCCTCCCTAATTACAAACAATCCCGAAATTATTTACCATTAAATGTGACAGTATAGTAGAAATTAAATCAATCAAACTGCTGTCGAACACGGCACTGCAAGCAAATGTCTGCACACTCACTGCGACTTGAGGCCTGTTTGTTTAATGACACTCCACGCCAGATGGAGTCTTTATAGTCTCTGCTTGTGCGATCATACAAGTGCACATATCCTCTCACAACTTCAGCGAGTCTAGCCTCGCACCAATTCATCTTGGAAATGAGCAGAGGATAGAGGAACATGATGTAAATAACGGAAATAAACCGGAAAAGCATGGCCAACCAATCATGTAACATTGTTGACCAATTACAGTCAATGGTGTATTGGGTGGCAGTGAACGAAAGTGTGAAAATTTTCACTAGTTCAGCTGGCGAGCCTGTGCACACAGCGGCAATGAAAGCCAATACAACACAAACCAACCATTTTGCCTGTGCGAACACGGCAAATTTCTATTTTGTTTCTACTACACTGCCAACTTAACAGTCTCCCTCCATTTCTCCTTCTCCTCCCCCTTTCCCCTACCACTTCATCCTCCACTCTCCTGCTCCTCTTCCCTCCTTCCTTCTCTCCCAATAGATCTGGGGTCTCTGTCCTGGGATGATTTGGAGAACGACCTTCCAGATGAGCTGATCCCTAACGGAGGAGACCTGGGCCTGATGGGCGGGATGCCCTCCAATGGCGGCTCTGCACCTGGTGCTGGCGGGCCGGGTGGCACCCCAGCAGGCCTTGGCGGAGGTGGTGGCACCACCATCGTTCCGGACGCAGCCGCCAAGCACAAGCAGCTCTCGGAGCTCCTTCGAGCCGGTAGCACCTCCAGCCTCACAGGCGCAGGGCTGAACTCAGCCAGCCCTCAGCCGGGTGGCATGGGGGCCCAGCTGGGCGCGCCACTGGGGAAGAGCCCCCTGGGCCAGGGCTCCCCAAACAACCACCCGTCCCCCCAGGCCCAGAAAGCAGGAACACCCACTGGAGTAGCAGGGCAGAACAACGGCAACAACACAGCAACTATGGGCTTCAACCAGGCGATGATTAACAATAGCCAGGGCCATGCCGGGCTCCTGGCCCAGGGGGGGCAGCCCCAGCCCGGCCAAGTGATGAATGGCGGCCTGGGACCGGGGGCCGGGAGAGGCCGGGGAGCTGGGGTGGCAGGCATGCAGTACCAGGGACCGACCATGCAGGGGGCAGCGCCGGGCCCTGGAGGAGCAGGGAGTGCGTTGGCAGAGACACTCACCCAAGGGGGGCAGCAGATGGGAGCTCATGCCACCCTCAGTGCAGCTCAGCAGGCAGGCAACATGAACAAGGTGAGTCACACCCCCATTCACATTCACCATCCGGTCATGTAAAGTCTGTGTGTGAGTCTTGCGCTCAGACGAGAGCCATATGTATAGAGGCACGCATTGGAACCGTCATTGGCACTCATTCATTATTTGTACATAAATTAAGATTTATGTAATTCATGGCTTGTGAGGATAGGGGGTGGGTGGAAATAACGTGTTTGACATTGGACACAAATGGATATTCTTTGAAACTGAGCCATTTGGAAGGACACAGACTCTTGACAGAAACCCTCCATGTGCTTGATGATGTGTGTGTGTGTGTGCTTGTGTGTTTGTGTGTTGGTGCCCTTGTCTGCACAATGTAGCTCGATTTTTGAATGCACTTGTGCGGCTCGTATGTGATACTTGCCAGTGCTTGGCTTTATGTGGCTCTTAATTGGCCAGTTAATGAGAGCGGAGATGTTCCATGGTCGACCATAAAACTGCCGAGGCTTTGTTTCAAATGGCTTGATATATTCACTGCAGCAGCCCTCCAAGGCCTTGGAGAACAACAATAAAGAGCTTTATCAAAGCCTTTCGCACTCCAAGTTGCTCTTTTATTTGTCTGTGCATGTTGTGTATGCATCCGCATCTACATAGCAAACTCATTGTGTCATTGGCACTAGCATGGTCTTTTCTCTCATTTTCATTGCTTAGACTCAGTTTAGAAATGAAATGGACACACTCCACACTTGGCAGCTCTGCCCTAATCTTTGGCAAGGAGCTGATATTGACACTATTGTCAACTGCTCAGTCATTGTCAAGATCAGTCCAGGGATTTTAATGTGTGTGTGTGAAAGAGAGCGTGTGTGTATATATAGTGTCATGGACTGTTTACCTAAGCTTGCCACCAGTGTGGTTTCACAGGAAATCAGTAGGAAGCCATCTATTCTGCTGGCAACACACTGAAGCCGTCTGTAACCACAACACAGACAAACACTGCTAGCTGCTGAGAGTGGACAGGGGAGACAGGGGAGACAGTGAATGTGTCCGTGTTGAGATTTATTGTCAGCGAGAACAGGTGCACATCCTTTAACCACAACAGAGAGATGAAGATCTGATGTAAAAGTATCAACAACGTGGGGACTATCATAATTTGTCTGAAAAAGGAAGGCTTGGTCTATGTGCGTTGTAATCTCAGCCAGTCTGCTGTGATTATCATGTCACCAACAGCTCCAGAGGAGCAAGCTGAGGGGCGAACGCCACTAGACCCAGTCTTTGTCATGCTGTGTGTGGCTTCCTCTATTGTGCTTTAAGTGCAAGTTGTAAATCTCTTTCTGGGCATGTGTGTGTGAGAGACTGCCGTCAGTCTTTCCCGCCCCCACAGTTCATTTGTTATTGTGTGAGTGTGAACCCTCCCCTCTCTTTCTCTGGCTCGTTGGCTGGCTATTTGCCCTGTCAGTCACTTGGGGAAAGGCAGGTATTGTAAACCACTTAATCAGTTAGAATGACAGAGGGCGAGCGCGATGAGAGAGAAGGAGGGAGGGTAGTTTGGCTGAATGCACTCGGTCCCTCCCCAGTCTGGCCTGGCAGTGGAGTGGTGAGATGATCGCTGGCAACTGTGCTGCCTGGCGCTGTGTGGAGTGTGTCAGCGAGTAGGGGACTGAATGGGAGAACGGAGTGGAGGGGCGCGTGTGTATGTGTGTCCGCCCGCTCAGCTGTGTTGAAAGGCTGCCAGTCTCTGGTTGTCTCAGCTGGGTCTTTTTTATCTGGTTTGTTGGAGTGGTGTCAACAGCCTGGGGGGACACTGCCTGGCCAGGCATGGCTGAGTCTGGTCTGCTCTGCCAGCAGCTCAGGGGATGAGAGTGCAGCCATGAGTAGATCAATGTGTAGAGCATGGCAGGAACAGGGATTTTATTCGCACTGGGGCCACCCGTGTTAAATATGTATGCAGTCATGGTATTGTAAGGCACTTTGGATTAAAATGTCAACCAAAAGGAGGGCGGGATTTGAAGGGCAGGAAACGGAGCAGAAAGGGAAGATGGGATCAGATTGCCAGGGCAAAATGGGAAGAAAGAAGCAACTTTAAAGGATAAGGCTGGTGTTTTTTAATGCATTGCTTACCGTCAACAAATCTTATGAAAATAACAAAATCAGCAATCAGGTCTCGTCCATGTAGCCGGTGCCCAATGAAGCCATGTCCCAGCAGCCATAGAACTCCATTGTATTAAAAAAACGATTAAAAACACGCCAAAGAGCCATGCTGCTGCTCGATGCACCGGGCCAGCCGACTTTTTCCTCAAACAACTTAATAAGCCAGCTGTAAACACTTTGCGATCTCAGGAAAGTAGTTCCGTAGCACCGGAAATAGTCCCCGGCGTAATGAAGAATTTGTTTCCATTTGAATTTGATTTGGTAATAACTACAACAGCCTGACTTTTCGTGGTAACAGTTAGGCCTAGCGATTTTTTAAATTCAAACTATGTCTTTGTGAGCTGTATTTCAAGGTTTTTAGCTTACAATTGGAGCCAATGACTTCCAGGTTGACGGCTAAGAACGGTACGTGTGAAGTCAGAAAGAAACGGGAGTAGAGCAAAGGCATTGTTGATTTTGTTATTTTCATAGGATTTGTTGACGGTAAGCAATGCATTAAAAAACACCGGCCTTATCCTTTAAGTGTTTCTGATTTGTTGTCAGTGCAGGAAACTATTTTTCTCCACAGACTACACTAGGGATGGGTACTGAAATTTGGTACATTAGAGATACTGGCCAAATTACTAAAGATTTGAAAAATTCTGTACCAATTTTCGGTTCCAATGACATTAAATAATGAACACACAATGCGTCTACTTGTTTCTGTGCTCTGAATTTGGAAAAATGGGAAACCAAAAAGATAATATGTAGTTATACCATGTGGTATCCTAGAAGCTAATATTGGTCTGCTTGTCTCGAGCACTACTGGCATACAAATACACTACTGTTCATCTGAAAAGATGAACAAATGGTCTAAGCAGATGATCACATAGCAAAATGTAACACGTGCGGCTTGTAAGCAAGGCTATATGTCAAATTTATGAAAAACGTGCAAACGCACAGAATGAACTTGAATCAATGTACAGTCTTGGAATGCATTAGAATAAGGGACCCAGCTAGCACTTGGAGTGTGACAACAACATCACAGCTTGAGCCTCGCTATCAGCTGACACCTACACCATCCTCCTCATCTGCTCCTCGTTCGCCAAGTGGAGACAGGAACTAGAATAATGCGATTGCTGGTCAACTGTTAAACCTACTTAGCTGTTAGCAGGTACCGAATGAATTGGTACCAGAACCAAAATAAGGAACTCGAACCCAAACCAAAACTGAAAAATGTCAGAACGATAACCTAGGATACACTGGCTGTTAATCTCAAACATTTGCAATTTTCTCCTATCTACCAATGAACAAGTTTTGGAAAATAGGACTGCTGAGTGATTACCTATCAAAATGGCTAATAGAGTAGACAAACTTGCCACTGATGGCCAAAATTGACCAGCATTTGGCTGGTGGCTGGTATTAAGTTGCCAGCCAGTTTATTGTAATGTGAGTGGGTAGTTGGACAGCGTTGGAAAAAGGAACAGTGCTTTTTCCTCTGATTTCTCTGGTTGCATCCTCCACTCCTCTGAGGTTGAGATGATCAGAGGAGGAGAAAAAGCTGGAAGGATTTCTGTAGGCAAGGGGTGGAGAAGTCCATCCTGCCAATAGCTGGTGTCATGCTGAGCTGTCATGGTGCCACAGCATCAGTGGGCTGGGCTGGACCGAACTGGGCAGAGCTATCCTGGCACAACTTCATTGGCAGGCCATATAAGGGGGTCTTGTCGTGACAAATCGGCATTGAGATGGAGGCAGAACTCTGTTGGCATGTTGGTGCTATTTGACAAATTTAGCTGAGTAGTCACAACAAAGTAAATAATACCTAACATCTTACTTTGTGCCGTCGGCTTTATATGCATCTTTTCACCTTGAGAAAGGAAGTGTATTGTTTGTCCCGCCCTGCTCACCCACAGCCGGTCAGGGTCATGCCACAGCACTCATTTTGATTGTCTACTTTGAAATGGAATTCAGGCTGAGGCAACGGCATCTGTGAAGCCATCACAGATGCTGCAGAAGCAGACAAATGAGCACAGCCAGTCTGCAATAAAAAAGCAATGCCGAGGTTCTCCACGTTTTTGAATGGGTTTCAAAATGGGCTTTCGATTTTTACTGCTTTCCGCCATTGTTGTTGTTGCTATGAGTTCCCTGCTCTGTGGCTGCTATTCCCATCTTGACACCCCCACCTCAACTCACTGCTGACCACACCAACAGTAAAGGTATAGGCCTAAAAACATCTAAACATCATTGAAAAGTCAGCCGCAGGCAAACGAGGGGGCGACTCAGGCATGCATACACATGGTCACAAACAGTAATTTATAACACATTCTATTAATTTATTATTTTATGTTAAAATTGCATACTGTTGCTTTAACCTCATTCATTGAAGTGCATTTTATTGTGATGGTACTCATTTTTAGTGTTGCATTGATATGTACTCCTGCTTTTATCAAGAATCTCGCTTTTTGGAAATTTTTGGAATTCCATTAACTGATTTTTTTTTTTATCCCTTCTCTCTCGTCTGTCTGTTGGTGTTTCCAGATGGGCCTGGGCAGTAATGGGGGTCCGTTTGGGGCGCAGGCTTATGGTCAGGGTGCAGCGGGGTCGGGCCAGCAGCTCAACCCCCAGCAGCAGCTCCAGAACAAGGCTGCCCTCGCCAACAGCCTGCCGCCCTTCCCCAGTGAGCTCAAAGGGGCCGCCGTCACTAGCGTGCCAAACATGGTTAGTACACATTAATTCGCTGTCCTCTTATTAATTATGTTCTATTCAATGAAGAACAGACTTGATTTATAGAAAAGGATTTGCTGGAAACCGTTGACATTTTATCGTGTTCACATATAAGTGCTGACCTGAATTTGTCTCTTTAGAACCAAAGAAACCAAGGATGACTCATCTCAACTTGGACATTTCTTTGTCTGTCTTCTTCTTCCTCCCCCATGCAGCAGTCCCAGCAGCAGGCGGCCATGTTGCCCCTGGCTGGCGGCGGTGGCGTGGCGGTGCCGGCGGCGGGCCCCACGGCCGACCCAGAGAAGCGCAAGCTGATCCAGCAGCAGCTGGTCCTGCTGCTCCACGCACACAAGTGCCAGCGGCGGGAGCAGGCCAACGGGGAGGTGAGGGCCTGCGCCCTGCCCCACTGCCGCACCATGAAGAACGTCCTCAACCACATGACCCACTGCCAGGCCGGCAAGTCCTGCCAGGGTGAGTTGGAGCTCCGGCGTTTGAAACTGTCAAATGAACCTGATGATTTCCAGGTATTGAAAAGTTTGGACATTGGACAAAATGGTTAGAAAAGAAAGGGGAAAAATACTGTTCCTCAGTCCTGACACGCGACTGCACATTTTGTGTTGTTGCAGACCCGCTGTCATTTCACATGTTGTAATATTTCTTGCTGTGAAGAATTGTTAGCTATAGAAAAGTGTTACCCTTTGTGAATTGCTAGCCTTCTTGTCTTGTCTCTTTGATACATAGGTTGCACGTTGCTCATTCAGTGGTTTGTAATTGCTCATGTGTAATAGCGCTTGATATTCCACACTGGGACTTAATAAAACCGTGATATATGATTATGTACAATTAATTGTGCAGCCTTATCTCCCATCTTGGGTCACTCCTTTATTTACATCCCTCCATCCCTTCATTCGTCTTGCCTGGTCTCCTTGGTGAGGCCAGTCGCACAGCCAGGGCCAGGCGCTCTAGCATACGCTCCCCTTCACTCCTCGTTGGTCACGCCACGTGTCTCGCCCTAATCCAGACACGGCACAGGGGGATTTCCATCCATTTACAAAGCACAACACTGCTCACCCACCTGCCTGCCAGCCTGCCATTCTAGCTGGATAACTCTGCTGCCCCTCCCTCTCCTATTTCTTTTCTTGGGGTGGCTGTACAGTGTTTGTTTTCTGTCTGCTAACTTCCCTGGCTCTTGAACCTCAGCCCCCATCACGCTCCTTCCTGTGTCAGTACCAGCATTGCTCTAATGAAAAATTCCCCTCAAGCCACTCTCATTTATATTTGGCTCCATCTATCGCGCTGCTCTTGGACTTGAATACTTAAGTTGACTTTCAAGCCAGACACACTCATAGGCCAAGGTGTGTAAGTGTGTAGGAGTCTGTGTCTCGTGTGCTTTTTGCTGGCCAACTCATTTCCTCTTGCTCAGGATGTCTTCATCTCACTGCAACCTAAATAACCGGGCAGCAAGACTTTGTTCCTCAACTAGCAGTTATCGCCCCTAAGATTTTAGACTAATCTGCATTCAATTGAAGATTTGGTTCATTTTCACCTGAGGGAGCCTGGAGTCTGCAGTATCACTAGTGCTTAGTTTGGCTCGGGAGCTAAATCTGAGGCCTGCTCTTTGGTTATCACTGAATACTGAATGCGCAAAAAGCCACCAACATTATAGGCCTGCTGAAGTGTTTGAGTCTTAGCCAAAAGTGTTGGCGTATTGACAAAGATAATACAGTTTAATTGCATTTATTCATGCATGGCCCTCAAAGCTTGAAGGCATGGCGTAATTGTCCTCTTGCACATGAGCAGCTCTCAGTGGTGCCAGGCAGCCAGCAGGGCCTAGTCTAGCCAGGTTGCGATTTCTTGTTAGATTAGCTGCTAGCACGTTAGCCTGGCCACAGCTGAGATGAGGCGACTCGAGCTGTCCAATCACGCACCAGGAACATACGTTTTAGGTTCTCTTTCCTCTCGTCCAAACGTACAACCTTCCAAGACTGGAAATTGGTGCGTTGTGCCGAACCTGAGATCTTTGACTTTGGGGCAGACAAATGTCTGTCTTAAGTTTCTTTCATTTGTTCTTTTTCTCTCCATCTAGCTAATGTCCCTTTAGCATTTTTCTGTTGAGAAGAGCCCAAGTCTCTTGTATACCCCAAGGCCTTTATTTCCAATCTCATGTTTGCATTTTATTTTCATATAGCCCTATAAATTCTAATCCCCGATGGTGTCTCTCTCTCTCTCTCCCTCTCTCCCTCCCTCTCTCTCTCTCCAGTGGCTCACTGTGCATCGTCCAGACAGATCATCTCCCACTGGAAGAATTGCACGCGACATGACTGCCCCGTCTGCCTGCCGCTGAAGAACGCCAGCGACAAGCGCACCCAGCAGCGTGAGTGTAACCTATGGCCCTGACCCTGACCCAGGATCGCTTAGCCATTGTAAAGTCGGCCCTCTTTAATAGAGAGATCAAATGCAAGGCTGAACTTGTGCCATTGACTTGGATAGGCGAGTTTTATAGAAATCCAGACACGGAAAGTTCTGGGTTCAGCTCACAGATCCACAGTCTTTACCTTTAGGGGATATCATGTATTGAGTCACAGCTTTGGAAAGAAGTTAACTTGTGTACTTCCTAATGTCATTCTAACTAAAGCATGAAACCAGCCGAAGATGTTTGTGTGTAGAATAGGCGTATGCATATTGCCGTGCCGAGTGCAAACCCCACCAGTCAGGCAATTTATTTCTAGCTCTGTGCTCCTCCACGTTGACTAAAAGAGCTCGATGAGCAAGAGTGGAGTCCCGCTGGGCTTGTAATCTGACACACAGGAGGGATGGGAGGGAGAAAGGAGGGGGATGGAAGAGGGAAGGGGGATGGAGGAGGGAGGGGACGGAGAGCGTGTGCTAGAAGAGTCCCGCTGAGCCATTGGCTGTTGAGCTGGTGGCTGCTACTCCCCACTGGAGCAGAGCTGAGTTTGACAGCCTCTCTGCCTCGTACAAACCACTGCTTTCTTCACACTTTCTTTCTTGCTTGCTCTCTCTTTCACTTTTGTCATCAGATCACAGTTTCTCTCTTCTTTTCTCTAATCCCTCCCCATCTCCCCCATCATTTTGATCTTCCAATTTCCCAGTCTGTTATTTCTCTGAATTACTTACATTAGTTAATTTTGCGCTGTCTTTCCAATTTTCCCTCCTCGTCACTTGTTTTTTTCTTTACCTCGCCACGCTGCTCAGCATCTTTCATCACTATGAGCGTTCCAGTGTTGGTTTGTCCTTGTTTGGCTTGCATGTTGGAGAGTACAATGCCACGACTTGTGCTCTCTCCTGCCAACGCAAACAGCACGCAGAATTTCTTTGTTCTGCCTCCTCCGATTTTTGTCTTTACACATACCGAGTGCTTTTTTGGCCTGACCGAGACCTGAACCCAGAATAATATGCTAATGTTCTGTCCCCTGAAGGGATTTATGCATTTCTTCAGTTTTCTGGCGTTTAAAGCATTTAGCCTTAGATTAATGTTCTCACTGCTTCACACTGCTATCCTTTTGACTCAACTTTTCAAAGTTCAAGGTGTGTGTGCATGTGTGTGTATGTCTTGTTATTCTCCCTTTACACTGTATATGCAGTCCTTTTGTCTTTGTACCTGGTTTCCCTATATACTGTAAGAACTTTGTGTTTCTGCACCGTTTCCACCAAAACAAATTGCTTTACATTTTAATGGGCTTGGCATATAGCATCTACATTTTCGGTTTTTAGCTGGTGCTCTTACGTAGAGCAACTTAATTTGAGTGCAGTAGTAGAATAAGCTTAATCTCCTAGATGGTTAACATTACAAGCAACCAACAGTAAGGCGAATATGATGGTGTTGGAGTGTTTTGATCCGACTGCTCCATTTCTCTCTCCAGCCATGCTGAGCTCCCCCAACACGGGCCTCCAGAACCCCATGTCCTCAGTAGGCACGGGCCAACCCAGCGCCCCCACCATCAACACATCGACCCCCATAGACCCCAGCTCCATGCAGAGGGCCTACGCAGCGCTTGGGCTGCCGTACAGCAGCCAGGCCCCTGGGCAGGCCCAGGCCCAGCAGGCCCCGGGGTCCGGGCAGACTCCGGCCGCACAGAATGCACAGGCCCAACAGCAGCTTCCGCAGCAGATGAGACCCATCAATGCACTTGGTAAAGACTGATTTTATTGCAGTGATTCAATCAAAGTTGCACTGTGTTCAGGGTTAGGGTTCAAACTCTTTAAGTCGATACAGTAAGGTCCGGAAAATGTTAAGAAATTTAAACAGTATTTAAGATGTGCGTTTGTGTTGTAATGTCAAATCTTTTCACACTGTGTTCACAGGTAACCAGATGGCTCTTGGAGGTGCGGCAATGGGCGTGCCCTCGTCAGAACAGACAAACCTGCACACAGACTCCCTTCCCAACACACTCAACGCTAACAAGTCAGTCCACGCCAATATGTGTTGTGAAATGCTTGCATTTAGTGATGTTGAGCTATGCGAGGGCAATTACTTTGAATTGCAGATAAAGGTGGATACTTATGCATATAGGACTTACTGCATTCTAAGTTCCCTTATAAATTTACTACAGTTGCCTGCAAACTTAGGCATTATTTGAAAAAACAAACGCAGCGCTTAACATTCTTGTCTCCCTCTCTCCTTCCCCCAATCCTGTTCCTCCTCCAGTCAGCTGCTGTCAGACGGGTCGGCTGTGGGCTCCATGGGCAACCTGCCCACAGCAGCACCCCTCTCTGCCACAGGCACCAGGAAAGCCTGGCATGAGCACGTCACTCAGGACCTGCGCAATCACCTCGTACACAAACTGTAAGTCCAGCCCCCTGGTGGAAAAATGCAACTGTTTGAGAAAGCAATCATGGCGTTCATTATCAGCAGAGTGGTAAATTTATTGGCAGCCACCACACAAATGCTGATGAATTAGAGCTGTGGCCTGTAAGTTCGTAAAGGCCTGATTTTATTTGAATGTAGTCGGCTGGTGAAATTGCCAGTGAATTGTGGCCAGTGGATGGAAAACGTTACTTTCCTGCTTTGGTTATCAATAGGACAGTGTATATTTTTATCCATTTAAGTGGTGCTTCATAAATATTCATTGCTGCAAATTCTCTCCTTCCCCGGTTGTGCAGAGTACAAGCCATATTCCCCACCCCTGACCCGGCAGCTTTGAAGGACAGACGAATGGAGAACTTGGTGGCCTATGCCAGAAAGGTGGAGGGGGACATGTACGAGTCGGCTAACAGCAGGGTAGGTCTTATAAAACAGGCCTCAACTAGGGCACGACTCGGCTTGCTCAGCTTGACATGGGCACACCCCACTGTCTCCCATTATCTGCAGTGAAGGAGCCATTAGGTATAACAGATGTTACAATATGCTTATTGTGATCACTTTTTTGTAATGACATTTATTTCTCCTTCCCCCTCCCTCCCTTAAGGATGAGTACTACCACTTCCTGGCTGAGAAAATCTATAAGATCCAGAAGGAACTGGAGGAGAAGAGGCGCTCACGGTTGCAGAAGCAGATCATCAACCAGGCCCCTCTGGCCGCCCAGGCCGCCCAGCAGCCCGGCCTCCCCCAGCCCAACGCCCTGGGCCCCAGGCCACAGAGTGAGAACAGGCTTTTACCTACAAATGTCTGAAAATCTTCAGAAAGTTTGGAAAATTAGTATGACAGTTTCAGGTCTTGAACATTTTGGGAATTGGACAAGTTTGGAAAAGAACTGTATAGTAACTGATATTTTATGTGGTTGTAGATCTACTGTCATTTCATGTATTTTGATATTGATTGTTCTAAAAAGTAAGCCTTAGCTGTAATGCAATATGGCCTAGGTGACTGTTGGCATTTATCATGTTGTAAATGTTCAAATCCATGACTTTTAACATTTCTTGGATAAAGTTAAGAATAAAGTATGTAACTCTAAAATGGAAAACTATCGAGTGAGTACCCAGAAATAAGGGTCAGTGATTAGGAATGAAAGCATTCAGTGATCCTTTTGCTTTTTTCCTTCTTGCAGATGTGTTTATTTGGCTTTTTCAATGTAACTTCTAAGTCTTCTGTTTACTTCTTGTTTTATAGATGGACCTGTGCCTATGCCCAACGTGCCAAATCAGATCATGAATCGCATGCAGGTTTCTCAAGGTACCTCTTCCATATTGCTGTCAAACTTTCTGTGTGCATGTGTATCCATCTGTGTGTCCCTGTGTGTATGTGATTTCTTTGGGGGCATATGTTTACATAGATGTGTGTGTGTCTATGTACATGTGTGATGGTATACACTGCCTTGAGAAAATATTCATTGTCCCTAACTTTTTCCGCATTTGTGGTGTTACAGCCTGGATGAATGTAGGATTTTTAATCACTGATCTACACACAATAACCCATAACAACATAATAACGGACAGATTATTTATTTATTTATTTTTTTAAATCAATGAAAAATGAAAAGCTGAAATATTTTCAGCCAATAAGTATTCAACCCCTTGACATTGACACTCCAAATTAAATTAAGGTAGATCTAAATTCTTTTGTCCATGAGATATTTCTACAACTTCATTGGAGTCCACTTCTAGCCAGTTCAACTCATTGGACATGATTTACATTGAGATACATACAGTATGTCTCCATAAGGTTCCCACAGATGACAGGCATGTCAGAGCAGAATGTTTACCATGGAGTCCAAGGAAAGGAGACTCTGACTGATTGCAGAACCTTAGATTCAGGAGGAACGATGCGGTTTTGCATTCTTGGCATCAAGTCAAGCTTGTTCAAGATGGGCACTGGACTTCGCCAAGGGACTGCGTTGTCCCCTCTCCTGTTTGTGATATTCATGGAGAGAATATCAAGGCACAGCTGACGTCTGGAGAGTGTCCGGTTCGGTGACATTAGGGCGGCATCGCTACGGTTTGCGGATGATGTCGCCCTTCTGGCTTTATAGGATCTGATATGTGATCTCTGATACGCAGTGGAGCCGTTTGCAGCTGAGTGTTGAGGGTTGAGCAGCTGCCTCAAGCAGAGGAGTTCAGGTATCTCGGGGTCCTGTTCACAAGTGATGGTAAGAAGGATTGTGACATTGACTGCTGGTTAGGTGCATAGGCTACTGTAATGCAGGCAGTGTATTGGACCGTGGTGGTGAAGAGAGAGCTGAGCCACAAAGCAAAGCTCTCGAATTACCGGTCAGTCTTTGTTCTGACCGTGGCCTATGGTCATGAGCTCTGAATAGTGACCAAAAGAATAAGATCATGGTTACAAGTGTCCGAGATGAGGTTTCTCCGCAAGGTGGCTGGCCTCATTCTACACGACAGGATGAGGAGATCAGCGATCTGGAAGGTCCCCGGTGGGAGGAGCCAGTTGAGTTTCAGACACCTGGTAAGGACGCCCCCAGGGTGCCTCCCTTTATAGGTGTACCTGGCACCTGGGGTACATTCAGGACACACTGGAGGGATTATATCTCCCAACCTCCTGGGGATCCCACAGGAGGAGCTGGAGGAAGTTGCTGGGGAAAAGTCTGGGCTGCTCTGCTTGCCCTGTTGCTGCTATGACCCTGACCCGGATAAGCAGCTAGAAAATGGATGGAGTCCAAGGATTGTCCAAGGAATTCAGAGACAGAATTGCGACAAGGCATAGATCTGAGGAAGGCTGTAAAACAATTTGTGTTGGGAATTGACACAAACACAGCAGGTTCCAGCATTAGGAAATGTGAAAAAAATATGGAGACCCAGACTCCTTCTAGAGCCGGTTGTCCAGCTGAACTGAGCAACCATGCAGGAAGGACCTTGGTCAGGGACGTGGCAGCAGCAGCAGAAAGAACAATGAATGGAGCCAAATACAGGGAAATTCCCGAGGAGGACCTGCTTCAGATTACCGGAGACTTTAAATTGGGGTGACAGTTAATGTTGCAACAGGGCAACAACCTTAAGCATACAGCCAAATCAAAACTGGAGTGGCTTCAGAACAAGAATGCGAAAGTCCTGGAATGGTCCAGCCAGAGCACAGAGTTAAATCCCACTGGAATCTAGAATAACTTGAAGATAGCCGTTCACAGACGCTACCCATCAAACTTGACTGAGTTTGAGCAAATTTGCAAGGAAGAATTTACTAATTCAAATTTCAAAATCCATATGTGCCAAGCTGATACAGACGTCCAAGCAGTCTTTAAGCTGTAATTGCTGTCAAAGGTTTTTCTGCAAAGAATTAATATATTTCTGTATTTAATTTACAATACATTTGCAACAATTTCTAAACATGTTTTCAGTCCACCATTATGGGATATTTTGTGTAGCTTGTTGCCAAAAAATCCCAGTTGAATCCATTTAAAATCCATGTGCAACACTATAAAATGCGGAAAAAGTTTAGGTGGTTGAATTCCATCCGGAGACATTTTATATGTGTAGTGCCTCTGCGTTCCTTCGTGTCCGTTGCTTAACATTGTGGTCCGCTCTTGTGTGCAGGAATCAACCAGTTCAACCCCATGGCTCTGCCCAACGTCCAGATGTCCCAGGCACCCATGGGAGCCCGCGCCGCCTCCCCCATGAACCACCCACAGCAAATCAACATGAGCTCCGTCCCACCGGTGAGGGGGGAGGGGGAACATAAATCAAACATAGCATGCACACACAGTGGGAAAATAACATCAGCAAACACCCAAACACTGGTAAATTCTTCCTCTGGCTATTTGTCTACACTAGCAGCCACTTGGAGGTCTATTCAAAAATCTATTTGAATAGAAAAATTTTGGGAAGGACGAGTCGCTGCGGCAGGTGGACAATAACAAAAAATGCAATAGTCCAGTGTTAGCAGAAGCAGGTAAATTGAGAAGAAAAGAGCAGGCCTTTGCTGATGGTGATTTCTCCGTTGTGCTAGTCAGGGACTGCAGAGCTCTTGGAAACCCAGGTGTGGGATACAGATGGTGACCTTTTAGTACAAAATAATATTCCCAGTCATTTCCTTTATTGTCAAAGAATGGGAATTGGGTGAATGGTGAGTGGGCAATCAATGGCTCTTGTGATAATTGCCAATTTTGGAAATTATCTTTCCAATGTCCTAATTGAAATAGTAACCTTGCCTCATCCTAGCAAATTGATTCAATAGCATTTGACTAGAGGCAGAACATTCAATACGACCCGATGGCTTTTCTTTTTTTTTTGCATTACGGCTGCACTATTAATCAAACTGAAATTGCCATTTGAACATATGCAATTCTCTTTCACAGTCGACCAATCAGCGATTGTAATTGGGTAGTGCAAGCTTGTTACTTGTAGAGGAAAGAGTAGAGAAGTGGCCAATTAATGACACTGAGGAGGACAAGGTTGTTGGTAAAAAGATTATAGTGAATGAGGATGGTTTTGTCCTGAAAAATAATTCAACATCAGTCGTTTGGCAGTAGTTTGTATTCAGACGAGCGCTCATAAGGGTCATAAGTAAGCCGTGTAGTTGCAGTGAGTGCAACATAAGATAACACCGGCCATCTTGTTCCAACACCTCAAACATCACCCAAGAATAGAGAGTATTAAATATGTATAGCTACCAAGTCCCAAGAAACGGGTAAAAAGTGCAACCCAGGCTAGGGTAGCGGTAAAAGAGAATGTGTTGTGGAGGATGAGAGGATTTAATCATGTTTTGCTAATAATGGAGTAGCCATGATGACTATGCAAAAATAATTTGGAACTTAATTACATTTATAATGGTCAAATATTGATAATCCAATATTAAAACATGAACATAAAACATTAACAATTGTATGTTTGGTAATGAGTCACTATTGTCTTGTACAGGCGTTTAGAATATAATTTCAGTTTGAAAGTACTTGCTAACCTGGTATCCATCTTGGATCTGTTGCTTATTGTGAGGCATCATGGAAAAATATATCTTTATTTACAAGACATTACTGACTTACTGACTAGGAGTGCAGCAGAATGTAGCGGAGGATGAGAACAATGCCCTTGCACACAATGTTTTTTCCTCCATAATCTTTCAATCTGAAATAATAATTGTAAATTGACTTAGTTATACTTTACTATGAGTTATAATGAACAATATGCATTTTGATTTAATAGAATATTTAAAGTTTATTAAGATCACAATGCAACCAAAGATCCATTGAAATAGATAGGGACATAGGTGGTAATGAGAAGTTTTGCTTAAAATGTTTAAAAATACAATGATGTTCAATATTTATACCTTATATACTGCCCTCTTCTCAATATTATGCAGCCATAGTGTTGATGCAAGGATGAAAACAATCAGAATTAGTTGGTCACTTACCTCAACATGATTAACCATCGCAATGACTTGTGTTTCTATTGTGATCAGTAGAAACTTTATAATAGTTCCTGTTGCACAGCTCATGGTAACATCCCATGCCCATTCCTTCCCTTTCCTGCTGTCTAGATGGGCATGTCCCCCTCCAGGATGCCCCAGGCCCAGGGCATGATGGCGGCGCATGGCGGTGGCAGCATGGTGGGGCAGACGGCCAGCCAGGGACAGTTTCTGGCTCAGACCCAGTTTCCTCCAGGATCCGCCGCCGTCGCCGCTACAGGTGCCATGAATGTCACCGTGGGGCCTGGCATGGGCCAGCCACAGGCACAGGCTGCAGTCACCCAGGTGAGACATGGAGAGACACTTGACACGTGTGGCTTGCTCTGGGTAATGCTGTCCGTTTTAGACTCGCTACTAAGTTTTGCTAATTCAGACTAGCTGCTGGGGAACTAATCTAAAACTACTTTAACCAATCACACTAGCCGCTACTTGCTTTTAAATTATTCTCAAACCAATCACAAGGTGCTCTCTAAACCCAAATCTCTGTGTGGTGTTATGTTTGTCTTTGTTGTCTGTCTGACCTTGTGACTGTATGTTTGTCTGCTTATCTTGTGTGTGTGTGTGTGTGTCCGCCTGCCCTTTGTGTGTGTCCTTCTCTCCAGCAGCAGCAGCAGCAGCAACAACAGAGCGCTAACCTCCCCATGAATGCACTTGGCCCCTCGTTGGGCCCCCAGCTAGCCTCCTCCCAAACCCCCTTGCACTCCACGCCTCCGCCCGCTGCCTCCTCTGCCTCCTCGGCTGGGGCGGCCACTAACCTGCCGCACCCCCAGCCCTCCAGCCGCAGCTCCACCCCCACCCTCCCTGGCCCCGGCCCCGGCCCCGGCCCCGGCCCGGCCCCGGCCCAGGGCGCCACCCCGCCCCGCCCCACCCAGCCCCAAACACAGGCGGAGATCCCCGCAACAGCACAGACGCAGCCCCCACCTCAGCCCCCTACCACGCCGGTGAGACTGAGACCCTCCGCATGTCCTCCGCTCTGACCCGCCTCCCCTCAAAACTCCATCCCTCTGACTGCCATGTACCAACCGTCCCACCCACATTCACCTTTTTTGTCTTATAACTGCATCTCCACCACTCTGTTTATAGCATCCATCACAGTGGGAATATCGCATCTTTGGACTTATGGGAGCGATGAATTGCAAATGGGAGGTGTTCATGCGTGTCGTAGCTTCAACTCTGCATGCAAAAAAGCAAACGATGAGCTGTTGCCAGTGCCTCATGGATTATCTTTCTCTCCCTCCCTCCCTCCCTCCCTCCCTCTGTGTTTCAGCTTTCCCAACCGGGGGCCAGTCTGGATAACCGGGTTCCCACGCCGGCTTCAGCCGCCAGCGCCGACCTGCACTCGCAGCATGCCGGAGCAGACCTGCCTGTCCAGGAGACCAAAGCAGAGCCACGGCACGACCAGCAGGAGTTTGAGGCCAGCGGTGGCAAGACTGAGCCCAAGATGGAGGTGGGTGGGGGTTAAGCGTTCATTTGCACTTCAACTCATTGATCCATCTATCCATTCATTGATTGACGGTGCTTTAATCCATTAATTCACTCTCCACTGACTCATCCATCTATCCATCCATCATTCATAGCTTTAATATAGCTTCTATAGCTTAAATGGCTTAAATGCAGCTTGACTTCGTGCTGCCGCCATCTTGACCAAGTCTCCCTTGAAACAGATTTTTAATCTCAAAGGGACTTGTTTGGTTTAATAAAGGTTAGATAAAAAAGATTCAGTTTGTAATTCTAGTCACCCCTCCAGCCATTCACTCATTCACCAATCCATGTGTTATTTATACATTCATTCATTCATTTATATACAGTACTGTGCAAAAGTCTTAGGCTTATGTCAAAGATATCCATAAAGCGTAGATGCTTTCAAAACTAATGAAATGAAAAGTTTCTGAATATCAAAGATTTACAATAAACAGCAGTCTACTGACACACTAATGCAGAAAACAAATAAACATCTAAGACTTCTAAGAAATGTATATAAAAAATCTAGGGTGCCTAAGACTTTTGCACAGTACTGTATTTATGAATTCAATAATTTGTCATCCATTAATTCATATACTTTATCATTTGGCACTACTCTCTGTGAACATTTTAAGGAGTCGGTGTCAGTCTTAGTTCATTGTTTGGACTGTGAATACACATAAAGGCTGACCAAGCTGTCAACAGCCAATGAGCTGAGCACCACACAGGTAGCTGGCCTATTAATTGTAGCTAAACATGGCAAAAAAGGTGAAGAGCAAACCATTTCTCCATTGGACTTTGGAACAGGAAGATAAACTCATTACAAGGAGTCAAAACATGTGGCTCTTTGAGGTGTCATACAACTTGTACCATGGAGTGGAGAAAGAGAAGAATGTGCTCTATTCTCGTATGGAGAAATTAGTGATTTCATACAGCGATTTCATACACACACACACACACACACACACACACACACACACACACACACACACACTAGCTAAATGAAAACAGAAACATGTATTTTTGTCTAAACCAATCTCTGATGGCATAAGCCATCAATTATCCAACCCCTGCGAGTGTTCAGTTGACAAACATAGCAGCGGTAGAATGAGTCACAGTTGCCTTTCTGTCTGCAGACTGAGGACGACTCTGGTTCGCTGTCAATAAAGAAGGAGGAGCCAGAGGAGAAGCAGGAGCCAATGGAGGTGGAGGAGAAGAAGCCGGAAATGAAGACAGAACCCAAAGACGAGGAGGAGGGAGGAGCCAACAGCACAACCTCCTCATCCCCAACTCAGTCACGGAGGAAAAGTGAGTGTGGAGCCGAGGGATGAATGAAATTCTCCTCTTTTGTTTAGAGCCTATGACTAAGAGATAGAAACGGAGTGAAGTTGCAACCCGTAGGCAAGGGGAAGAGGAGTTATCGTCATCACTAGTAATGTTAAGACGCCCACTTGGTGCCATCTCTGACTCAGTCTGTCATCACTTATTTTGAGTTTCAATGAAACGTATAACATTAGTCAGATAACCTAAGTGTCATCGTTTACGTCTTTCCGTTTTCGTTGTCAAGACAACTTGACTATAAACACCAAACAGTAAAAAGCATGCCACTGAAAATGCCATCTCCTATTGGCTGATCTTTGGTGCCAGGTTATGTCACCTTCTATAAAGTACAATAAGTGGTGATAGCATCCGGCACCAAAGATCAGCCAATAGCAGATGGCAATTTCAGTGGCATGCTTTTTACCATTACATGCCAGGCTTTACACAGATTTGGGTGTGGGGTTTGGTTACTCTTTTTAAAAAGACAAAATGATGGCCAACAAGCTGACATTAACAGTCAAGGCCAAAGAGTTGCTGTGTACCTTTGTGCGCTACAAATACACTGAACTCTCCAAAACAGTAAAGGGAAATGTATGCTTATGTCACAACATGCCAGCTTTCATTAGTCAGTTAGTCAGTTAGTAAGTGGTTTAAGGCAAGTGTGTTTTAATGGTGAAGCATTTGCTTCTCAAAAATAACAAAATGTGACAGAGGACAAGACAAAGATGGTTATTATTGAACACAGGAAAAGTTAGGAGAGCTTTCAGAAATAAGAATCAGAACATGTGTTGGAACATTGTTGTCTACTCACATGTTGTCTGCTTTCCCCTTTTTGGTCGTGGCCTTGTACTTCATTTCTATGTATAGTAAATATTTACTCACCAGCCACTATATTAGGTACACCTGCTCCTTAACACAAATAGCCTGCTCCTCCAAACAGCCAATCAAGTGGCAGCAACACAATATATAAAGCATGCAGACATGGTGAAGTGGTTTAGGTTTTTGGTCAACCAAACATTAGAATGGGCAACATGTGTGATCCAAGCGACTTTGATCGTAGTCTGATTGTTGGTTCTCCATCTCAGAAACAGCTCCCCTCCTGGGATTTTCATACACTACAGTGTCCAGAGTTTACAGAGAATGGTGCGATAAACACAGAACATCCAGTGAGCGGCAGATCTGTGGCCGAAAGTACCTTGTTAACGAGAGAGTAGAGGTCAGAGGAGAGTGGGCAGACTTGTTCAAGGTAACAGTAAGCCCACAAACGCTCCAATAACAGCTCTTTATAACAGTGGTGTGCAGAAAGGCATCTCAAAACACATGTTGTTGGCCCTTATGATAAATGGGCTATAGCAGCAGATGACCAGCTGGCACTAGATAGGTGTATCTTTCCCCCCCAACTTTCTTTGTGTAACACTTGCATCTTGCCATTTCTTCATTCGTCTCTATCTCTCAACCTCTCCCCCTCCCCCACTCCCTCCAGTCTTTAAGCCTGAGGAGTTGCGCCAGGCTCTGATGCCCACGCTCGAGTCTCTCTACAGGCAGGACCCAGAGTCGCTGCCCTTCAGACAGCCGGTGGACCCCATGCTGCTGGGTATCCCGGTAGGTAACACACATACACAGAATGCCTAAGGTTTTCACTGTGTCAATGCAGTGCTGGGAAGCAGTCAGAGATCCATCTGTCATGAAGAGCGTGGAATACAATATGTCTTTTACAGTGGTGGAACTATTAAGGGAAATGAAATGCGCCCAAAACAAGTTTTGAAATGTCATGGGAAGTTGTTCATAAACTTCTTATTGCTACAGTTCAAGTTTGCCTGCTGTAAGATTGAGTTACCTTTTGAGAAAGTAATAACCCAAGGAGCAAATATCCTGATTACATAACTCCCAAGTGATATTATTTGTTCTTAAAGTGAAAATTATACAGCTTTTGTTAAATAGCCAATTTGAATGACCCAGGTCTTCTTCTGGCCCAGTTGATGAATGATTGTAGTTAACTAAGTCAAGTAAAAAATGCAACATTAATAGCAAATATTGGTCATGGTAATTTGTTAAATGTTGGGGAAGATTTACGGAACAGATGCAGAATTTTAATTGGCAAAAATGTGTTGTACCTTTATCATTTGACCCTGGAACCTGTCCCTGTATCTGTCCGTCTCTCTCCAGGACTACTTTGACATTGTGAAGAACCCCATAGACCTGTCCACAATAAAACGCAAACTGGACACGGGCCAGTACCAAGAGCCCTGGCAATATGTGGACGATGTCTGGCTCATGTTCAACAACGCCTGGCTCTACAACCGCAAGACGTCCCGCGTCTACAAGTACTGCTCCAAGCTGGCCGAGGTGTTTGAGTCGGAGATCGACCCGGTCATGCAGGGCCTGGGCTACTGCTGCGGCAGAAAGGTGAGATGGAGAACAGGGAGCGGATGGAAGAAGGATGGAGGATGGAGGATGAAAGATGGAGGGAAGCAGTTAAAAGCGTAGATGTGGGGGTTATGATTTGATCTGTTAGCCAACCTTGTGATAACACCAGGGTGAAGAAATAACTTTAGTCACTGTTACTTTAGATTTTCAGACTAGAGTGAGTCCTCAGTCTGATGAGTGGTTGGTTGTCTAGTGGCTGGTAGAGTAGGCAGATTTTCCAGCCAAGGTCAAAATTTACCAGTATTACGCTGCTGGCTGTCGTTGATTTTCCTACTCTGGATAGTAGAGATTTATGGCACCTCTCTTCTTGAGTTTGAATGAAATGATTTTGGTTTGTAAATTCTTTTGTCCTCTCCCTTGCCTCTGCAGTACGAGTTCTCCCCTCAAACCCTCTGTTGCTACGGCAAGCAGCTGTGCACCATACCCACTGGAGGCACATACTACAGCTACCAGAACAGGTACCCATGTGTGTGTGGATGCATGCGTGTGTTAATGTATATGCATGCAATTATGGGTGGCTGTGAACTCAGCTATGAGTCTGGTATAAAATAAATTAAACATTGCACTTCATTACACACTTGGACACTTCATTACACATTGAATCTTACTGAAATGGCTTTATTATACATATACTGTCACACATTTGCATGCACAGTTGCTTATTAAGTGTCTAATTGGCTATAAATGCAGCCATTTGAACTATATTGCCCATTCCCAGGGCCGTGGGATCTGTTACCCTGTAGCTGTAGAGCGAACACTGTGACCCAGGCGGTAGTTTCATCGTGACAGCTGTGGCCTGCGTGGCTCTGCCTCCCAGGCCCGGCGTGGCACAAGACTACATAGTGGTTTTACTCACAACAACATTTAGCCCATCAGCCAACATTTAGCCCATCGGCACACAGAGAAACACTCTCCCCAAAGACTGTCAGTAACATAGGATTTGGGACGGCTCGACACATAGAGCCGCAAGGCAGTGTGTTGATTTTTTTTTTTTTTTTTGCTCAGCATCCATTCAGGGACTCAGCTGAATTCAGTGTTGCTGCCCCCTCTTTTGTAAGGCAGCTGAAAATATAATGCCTTGGTTAAGGCCACAAGCAGCGTTGCGTATCATTGCGTTTTCCTCTCTGTTGAAAGCCAGCACATGACTGCTCGCACTGCGTTACCTTGCACCCCCTGCTGCATGGTCTGTGTAACTGCAGCTCTGTTTTTCGGTGGGGCTTTTTCTTGACGGGGCACTTTGAGAATGGAGCTGTGCAGCAGCAGTAATGATACAGCACAGCCTGACAGGCAGCATGGGGCTCCTGCAGCGCGGTCTATTTACACTCGCAATGGGAGCTCAGGGATTCCCTCTCTCTCTATTGTAATGCACAAAAACACTTGTGTTATTTTGCGCGCAGTTGTATCTGACACATATAAACAAGTACCTGAGTCCTAAATATTACAAAGTTACACATTTATACACTTAAAATAAAAGTAAAACGTGGGGAGGCGCACTCAACTGTTCTTTCAACCACGTGTGCAATTTTGAATGTGCTGAATGACTGTGTATCCTTGCAGGTATCATTTCTGTGAGAAGTGCTTCAATGAGATCCAGGGGGAGAGCGTGACGTTGGGGGACGATCCCGCACAGCCGCAGACGTAAGTGAACCTGCTGTTGACTTTACCAATACAAAGAGGAACTCGATTTGCCACCCGCATATTTCAAAACAAATTTTGCAGACATGCCGTCATCACCGGAGACTTGTGGCTTTTTATTATTCATGGAACCCATCACATTGTTAGAACATCCTTTTCTTTCACTCCTGTTTTGGTCATACTCTGTTGAAACCCAAAGGGAAATTCAGGAGTTTATAGGGATTCAGTGTCTTGCACAAGAACGCTTGAACTTGAGTTGTCCCTGCTCACTATGCCATTGTTTCCCATGTTTCATTGTATTTGAAAGCTGAAGTAACAGAAAACATTTCTGTTGTGATCGCACTATCCCACAAAATATTTTTCAACAAGTGGCATTATGCAGTTGTTAATAAAATGGCGAGAATGTCTCCCTAATTTTTGTTAACATCTTGCAAAGTGACGCCTGCATTTAGATCCTCCACTGGATTGGACTTCAACCTCAAATCCATCATTCAACTCATGCATTTGTGTGCTAGCGCTTTTTAGGTGCTCAGTCGGTATGCATTAATAGAGTGGCATAGAACAACAGTAAATATGCACATGCTCACACATTCAATCTCAACGCCATCTAGAGTAATCCTGTGCATACAGACTCTGCATTGCCATGAACACACACAGCCCAGCTCTTGCTCCGTCCTGAGCAACTAATAAACTAATTGCATTTGTTTTGGGCGGGTAGAAAAATGCCTCAAAGTTGTTGTTTATTTTTAGATTCGGCTTAATCCCTGTCTGTGTGTTTGTGTGTCTCTTTCTCACCGTCTCTCCTTTTCGCTCTGCCTCACATTCCTTTCCTTGTCTCTTCAGAATGATATCAAAAGACCAGTTTGAAAGGAAGAAGAATGACACACTAGACCCTGAACCGTAAGTAGACACACACCCACGCCCTTTCAGTGAGAGAGCCTAATGTTACATAATAAATGGATATGGTCTTTCAGGGGTTACTTTTTGAGTTAGTCTAATTTCTGATGAATAATCGTTTTTCCTGCTTTTTTCCCTACTTTTTTTTTTTTTTTTGTTCCCGATCACATCTTTGAAAGTAAACATCCTTTTTCTGCCGCACACATCTGGCTTTGTTTTTGTGCTTTTGGTGCACAGTCTCCATATTTTCTCCCTAGCTTTCAGATCAATCGGTTGGGTTTCAGTAGAGCCCCAGGGCAGCTCAGCAGCGCCACCTGCTGAATGGAATCACAGCTCTGTGTCCCAAGAGAGGTTTTCCATCAGAAAATATGGGCCCATGCACTTCGATATGCAGTGTTTGTCTTTCACAGAGTCAAATTGAATGCACAATACTCTTTTTTTTTTTTTTTTTTTTTTTTAAATCCTCCTACAAAGGCGCACTTGCATTGGCTGGCTTGCAAGTGCGTAACGACTGGAGGAAGATGAAACTGAATGGAGATGTCTGTGTTGCTTGCTGCCTCTGCAGTTAAGTTGTCAACAGTCATACAAATGAAGGCCACTGGCAACATGACCTGAAGCTGTGTGACAATTTGTACAGTGGTTTACTTGTTGCATTTGCGTTTTAAGCATCTAGTCAACACTCTGACAAGGTTGCAAGGATCAAGCCTGTGACCTTTCAGCTACAGGGCGGTCTTTCTTCCCGCTGAAATATCCAAAGTCTTACATTTTCCTTTTCTTCAGGTTTGTTGAATGTAAAGATTGCGGACGGAAGATGCACCAGATATGTGTCTTACACTACGATGTCATCTGGCCATCTGGGTGAGTTCTCATCCCCCTAATTTTCCCAGATGGACAGCAGTACTGTTGCATATCTTCTGTGGTAATAGTAGCAAAAACTATATATATTTTCTTTTTCTCTTTTTTTCCAGATTCATCTGTGACAATTGTTTGAAGAAGAGCAGTAAAACACGGAAGGACAACAAGTTTTCTGCAAAAAGTTAGTGCTGTTCTCTATATTCAAATGCTTCAATCTCGGTTTCCCCGGACCAGTTTGGACCAGTTTTCCCCCACAGCTTGTCATGCAGTATTCAGAATGTCCATAGCTTAATGCAGTTTTGTTTCACAAGCACTGAAGAAACAAGATAATATAAACCACCTCCATCTCCATATGGACTGCATATGTTTCTCTGATAATAACCATCGGTGGCTTTCCTGCAGTGGCTGCCTTTTTTGTTGCTGGCTTTGTGGTTTTACTGGCATTCTCCTCTGGTGTTTGTAAGACATAGAGAACATTTCTGACCTTTATGGCATATGGTGTTAACTTAGATTACATCTGCCACTGTCTCTCATGAAACTTCACTCTGCTTGTGGAAAGCCCTCGTAACTCTAACTTCTGGTGGTTTTCATGGTTTTACTTGAGCTGAAGACTTACTAGAGGTCCTTTTCAGAGGTAGAGCAAGTCCATGACCCATGAAACCAGTTAAAGCCCACAATAACATTTCACAAATGGATTGTTGTCAATCTGAAATTGAGGCTGCGTTTCTTAAATCCTGCAAAGTTAACGAGAGTCCTGTGTGTGTGTGTGTGTGTTCTCATTATAGGGCTACAGTCGACACGGTTGGGAATGTACATAGAGGACCGTGTGAATAAATACTTGAAGAGGCAGAACCACCCGGAGGCCGGAGAGGTGTTTGTGCGAGTGGTGGCCAGCTCCGACAAAACGGTGGAAGTTAAACCAGGCATGAAAGCCAGGTGAGAGCAACGATAACGGCAGCGGTGGAGGTTCAGACTGAGGAGTGCTTGATCATTTAAACTGATCTTTCAATCTAATATTTTATCCATCAAAGAATGTTAATGATGTAGAGATGGGTTTATAATCCAAAGTAACTCATATAATGGTAAAAACACTGACTTGAAACCAACTTATGGACAAAAACTGTCTTGGTCAACTAAATAAACAACAACTGAATAGTCCACAATGACGACAGAGTTTTTACACTGCCAATTACCTGTCCCACCCTCTTTGATAATGCCATTTGTAAATCCACAGGCACAGGTACTATTTGTCCCAAGCTTATTTTTTATTGTCCCTGCCATACAAAGATGAATGCCCTCTATAAAGCTTTTATATCCACTCAGAAGCTTGCATGTTTGACTAGATGGCACACACACCCTGTGACTACCTCAGAGGGTCAGTCACTATTTAGTCAGACGAGATCAAAGTCTGTGATGCTCGTCCCATCCTGGGAGGGAGGTGGCCCACATAGAAGAGCCTGTTATCTTCAAGTTGACTGATTCAAGGCTGTTTGCTTTTTATTGACTCAAGGCCATTTGGTTTGAATTGTGCCATTATACTCCTGACTGTCACTAAAAGCAGTGATACACAGGGCAACTTTTTGGTCATCTGACAATCTTGTTGCCAGGGTCCCCATTAAGTCACAATGAAATGAAAAATGACTAACTGGAAAACTGGTGGTTGCTTCATGGTGTACCAGTGGGCGTACACAAAAATTCCACCCAATACTAACCATTGCAGAGTTTTTAACCAATACCAACCCGGTTTGAGCATCTGCCAATACCGAGTACCAATATGTTTGTGATTGATGTTTATTTTTCAACTCCACTCTTTGTAAAGTCCGACGTCTGAACAAATGTCTGGAGTGAAGCCAATTGCAGTCACACGTTTCATCTTTTCAATAAATACATCTATAAATAGATCAGAAGTTGATGGAAAAAATGCTAGGTAAACAAACAGAGAGAAAGTTTTTTTTTCCCTGAAAAACATTTTAATAGATTTTGGATGCTGCTGTCTTGATGTGTTGCTTGTTGCAAGGAGTGTTGCCCATCTGCTGTTTAATAAAAAAAAATCCCAGTTTCACCAGCCTAATAGACAACACATTAAGCTATGCACGCATTTTGATGTTTTTTTCCTTTTCTTTGTGCCAGGTTTGTGGACACAGGCGACATGCCCGAGGCCTTTCCCTACAGAACCAAAGCACTTTTCGCCTTTGAGGAGATTGACGGCGTGGACGTGTGCTTCTTCGGCATGCATGTGCAGGAGTACGGTTCCGAATGCCCATTCCCCAACACCAGGTCTGTACCCGGTGTACATGGATAGTGATGTGTAGTGATTGTATGTGGTACATGGTAATAATGGCAAGTGGCATTTTAGAAATATAGGGATTTGGAGTCACCAAATTAGACAAAATGCACTTAGAAATGTGTGTCTTTGCATATATCTTTGAGACACACAAACATGAGTGCATTTCACCAGAAGGGCTGACATATGGTCAGCAGTTTGCTACGTGTGGAGCTCGATGATGGACACTCTGGCTGTTGCAGGGATCGAACCTGAGCCGTCCTACTAACCTACAGGCACCTCGGCTGCCTTATTATAGACGATGTTAACCTTATTCCTCCTCTCCCCCTCCTCAGACGGGTCTACATATCGTACCTTGACAGTATTCACTTCTTCAGACCTCGGCTGCTACGAACAGCAGTCTACCACGAGATCCTTATCGGCTATCTAGAATATGTCAAGAAACTCGGGTAAGCCTCACTCTCCCGCTCTTCTTCTGCTTCTACTGCATTTCTTTATCTGTTTGACTGTTTCTTTTAAAGGAGTATAGGCAATCCACAACCCTTATGTTTTTTTCTTTTTTGAGAGGGTAGATGGGAACACTGAGAGGGGTACAACATAGGGAAGGGAGTCCTAGGAGATTCAGTTCCAGGCCAGCATAAGCCCTAACAACTAAACTATCTTTCTGGTCTGAGTTTTTGGTCTGTGTGTCTCTGCAGGTACGCCCAGGGCCACATCTGGGCGTGTCCGCCCAGCGAAGGGGACGACTACATCTTCCACTGCCACCCTGCCGACCAGAAGATCCCCAAGCCCAAGAGGCTGCAGGAGTGGTACAGGAAGATGCTGGACAAGGCCTTCGCAGAGAGGATCCTGCATGACTACAAGGTGAGGAGCCATTTTCTCACATCACAACTCAGAACTAAGACTAATTGTAAATTTTCAGATATACAACTTCCATTAATTTGTAAAGGGAGACCATCAGTGTCTTGCTTTTCTTTTGTTTTACTGTATCCTTGAACACATCTCTGCTAATTCTATGTGAAAAAAAAATTCTTAAATTTCCTACATTGTCCTTACTAACAAGTACATAAATAGAACATAGAAATGCTCAGCACGTTGGAATATTTAAAACATTGCAGTTGAACGTCCAGCTTTCAGTTTCATCAGAACCACTTGAATGGGCCTTGTTTTTGTGTAGTTTGAATCAAGCTTTTTGTCTTCCTCTCAGGACATCTGCAAGCAGGCGACAGAGGACCGCCTGACCAGCGCCAATGAGCTGCCCTACTTTGAAGGCGACTTCTGGCCCAACGTGCTGGAGGAGAGCATCAAGGAGCTGGAGCAGGAGGAGGAGGAGAGGAAGAAGGAGGAGAACACCGCTGCCTGTGAAACTCCTGAGGTCAGAACAGTATGATATGGTTGATGCATGGCTGCTGGAAGTGTGATATTAATTTACCACACGGCTTCCTTCGCCTAAATTAGTTACAACAGCCATTTTGCAGTAGAACGCGACAAGAGTTACAAGTATTCTTTCTTACTCTGTGGCTTAGTGGTAGTGTATCTTTTTCAACACTTTTAATTGTGAGTATGATGTAAGATAAGATGAAACCTAATGATCTGTGAGGAGAAATTAGGTCATTGCAGCAGCAAAGAATAGGATACTGTTAGAAAAGAACACAGAAAATATAGAAGATAACACCAACAACTAACTAACAAAAAACACATATTGAAGATAGAGATGCAGCACCTCTGTCATCATCCATAACTACTATTTACTTGAAAGAATTCTCACTATATTGACTCATGACAGATTCTGTCCATACTCAACATAGCGAGAATGTGTGCTCTTTAAATAAGCTTATTTGTATAATCTCTGCCTTGTATTTAACCATCAGGGCACGCCAAGTGACAGCAAAAATGCCAAGAAGAAGAACAACAAGAAGACCAATAAAAACAAGAGCAGCGTGAGCCGAGCCAATAAGAAGAAGCCTGGGATGCCGAATGTAGCCAATGACCTGTCCCAGAAGCTCTACGCCAACATGGAGAAGCACAAAGAGGTGAGCCTCCGTATAGATTAAGCCATGTTTTGTGTTGTGTTTTGTTTTGATACAATTCACAAGTGCCACTGGAAGTTGTTTTCGGATTATACAGACACATTATGATTCATAGGCCATAGCTTCATGAATGAAGACAGCCACCAGAAAGGTGACACATACGCTTACAAAATGAGTGATTCCACAAAATTAGAACAAAGTATGGTAATTCTTTAATTCCATATTTCCAAAATGGATGTATAGCATTTTGGAAATGAACTCTTAGGATATGTCTGAATGCCCATTTCAGTTTTGCTATGCGTCTCTCACCCTCTCTTACTTTGTCTCCTCAAGGTGTTCTTTGTGATCCATCTGCACTCCGGTCCCATGGTCAACACCCTGCCGCCCATCATCGACCCCGACCCCCTGCTGACCTGTGACCTGATGGACGGCCGCGACGCGTTCCTGACTCTGGCCAGGGACAAACACTGGGAGTTCAGCTCCTTGAGGAGGTGCAAGTGGAGCACCATGTGCATGCTGGTGGAGCTGCACAACCAGGGCCAGGACCGCTTCGTCTACACCTGCAACGAGTGCAAGCACCATGTGGAGACGCGCTGGCACTGCACCGTCTGCGAGGTGAGAGAAGATTGCTCTGTATTCTTTGACACAGGAATTCGTCTTGCGTCCAGTGTCCAAAATGGTTACAGTCGCACAGTTAAAAACTTAGACAGACGAAGCTTAAGTGTAATAGTTAAGTAGTCATTGAATATACATATTATGACAGTTAGAAAGATAAAAGGGGAGTGGGTCTGGATCGACTAGATCAAATGTATGATCTCTTGGCGACATGAGATAATTTGTGAAACATTTGTCAAATCTGTAATTACCCAGACTTTGTTGCACTTGTGTTAACTACCGTATTTCTCTGTCTCTCTCTCCCCTCAGGACTTTGACCTGTGCATTAATTGTTACAACACCAAGGGCCACGAGCACCAAATGGTCAAGTGGGGCCTCGGCCTGGACGACGACAGCAACGGCCAGAGCGGAGAGGCCTCCAAGAGCCCGCAGGAGAGCCGGCGTTTAAGTATCCAGCGCTGCATCCAGTCCCTGGTCCACGCCTGTCAGTGCCGCAACGCCAACTGCTCTCTGCCGTCCTGCCAGAAGATGAAAAGGGTGGTGCAGCACACCAAAGGCTGCAAGCGCAAGACCAATGGTGGCTGCCCCGTATGCAAGCAACTCATCGCTTTATGCTGTTACCACGCAAAGCACTGTCAGGAGAACAAGTGTCCTGTCCCGTTCTGCCTGAACATCAAGCACAAGCTCCGCCAGCAGCAGCTGCAGCACAGGCTCCAGCAGGCCCAGTTGATGAGGAGAAGAATAGCCACCATGCAAGGCAGAACCATGCCTCTACCGTCCCCGCCGGCCTCAGCTGCCCCCAGCACACCCACTTCCCACCCCCAGCCCAACACCCCCCAGACGCCCCAGCAGCCACTCTCCAACCAGCCACAGACCCCCAACACAGCGGGTGTCATGTCCCCTTCCTTCCCCAACACGCCCCGCAATGGCCAGCCTCAAACGCCGGTATCCCAGGGCAAGCCTGGGCCCCAGGCCTCCCCTCTACACCAGCAACAGTCCCCTCTTCCCCAGCCGCCCCAGCAGCCCCCGCAGCAGCAGCCTCCCCTGGCCGCAGTCAAGATGGCACGACACATCGAAATGATGGCCCAGGCCCAGCAGAACCAGCAGAACTACCGGGTCAACATGAACGGCCTTCCCATGAATCCCCAGCAGCCACAGCAGCGCATGGCCGGACCCATGCAGCCACCCATGCAGATGGTGCCAGGGCCCCGGGGGCCCCAGGTCATGCAGCCCGGCATGGCCCCGGGACAGTGGCCTGGAGCTGGGGGACCCATGCAGGCTGCCCAGTCACAACAACCAGGCCTTCCCCAAGGCCAGTCTCCGCAGCAGGCCATGACCATGCAGCGAGCCATGATGCCCCAAGGGCAGCAGCCACAGCCCCAGAGGATGCTGGTTCCCCAGCAGCCTGGTGCCCGGCCACAGACACCCCAGAGACCCGGTGCCATCGCTCCCAACGCCCTCCAGGACCTCCTCCGCACCCTCAAGTCTCCCAGCTCGCCCCAGCAGCAGCAGGAAGTCCTCAACATCCTCAAATCCAACCCCCAGCTAATGGCCGCTTTCATCAAACAGCGAACAGCCAAGTACCACGCCACCCAGCCGCAACAGCCGGGCCAGCAGCAGCAGCCTGGCATGCCGGCAATGCAGGCCATGGCCATGCAAGGAGGGGCGGTGCAGAGGCCCGGGATGCCCCCGCAGCAGCCCCAGCAGCCTCCTGCCCAGGGCATGGCTGCATTAGGGGCCCAAGGGCAGCTGATGAACCCAGCACACAACCCCAACCCCCAGATCCAGGAGCTCTACCGCCGGCAGCTCTTAAGGCAACAGCAGCAGCAGCAGCAGCAGCAGCAGCAGGGAGTGATGCCTCAAGGCCACCCGGGCCAGTTCCCCCCTCAGGCCCAGGGAACAGCAGCCACGTACTCCCAGCTGCGCATGCAGCAGCAGCAGCAGCTAGCCATGCAGGCGGGCGCAGGAGCAGCCGGGGGACCCATGGGCCAGCTCCCGCCCATGGCTCAGATGGGCCAGCCCGGCATGGGGATGGACTCCACCCAGAACCTGCTCCACCAACGAATGCTCCAGCAGCAGCAGCAGCTTCCCCAGCAGCAGCAGGCCGTCCTGAAGCAGCAGATGGGCTCTCCGGCCCAGCCCGGCCCCATGAGCCCCCAGACCCACCTGCTGGCCGGCCAGCCCCAGGGTGGAGCCCACCTCCCCGGCCAGCCCGCCCTGGCCAATGCACTCAGCAACCAGGTCCGCTCCCCGGCGCCCGTTCAGTCCCCCTGCCCGCCCTCGCAGCAGCCCCAGCAGCAGCCGCCACATTCCAGTCCCTCGCCGCAGGTCCAGAACCAGCCGCAGCCCTCGCCGCAGCACCCGCCTCCACCGCACTCGGGGTCCCCCCGCCCGGGTCTGGGGGGCCCCCTGTCAGGGTCCATGGAGCAGGGACACATGGGGACACCAGAACAGAGCGCCATGCTACCGCAGCTTAACACGCCCAACAGAGGAGGGCTGAACAGTGACTTGGGGATGGTGGGAGATGCTACAGGGGACACGCTGGAGAAGTTTGTGGAGGGATTGTAGCATTTCTGCTGGGAACTGAAAAACCCCCAGGAACCCATCCTCCCACTCCTCTTCCTCGTTTCCCCCGGACTCTTTGTCCCGTTAGAGGGCTTTGTTTGTTCTTTCTAAGGTTGAGAACGCTTTTTGTACTGACATGTAAAAAGTTTCAAGAGTTGTAAAGAGAAAAAGAGAAAATTTGGGGGAAAATAATACAAAAAAAAAACAATGTCAACACTTCTAGGGAATGTAATAGTTTCCTAAACCCAAGTGATGGGTATTTCTTCCTTAAAATGTTGAGGGATTTGCAAATTGCTTCTTAAATGAAATTTAAATCACAAAGAATATATTTTTTGGTTGAGACCAAATGTGCTCGATACTTGTTTTATTTTTGGTTTGTTTTTGGTATGGTTTCATGCCTTTCTCATTTCTTTTTTTAAAGAAAATTTACAAGACAATTGCATTATATTATTCATACCTTTTTATTTTGTACCTTTGGAAAAAACTTAAAGCATTTTTGTGTTGGAACTGTAAAATAATTTGTCTGGGAATTGGGCCAGGTTTTCGTTCTCTTCTCAAGCTGTCATTCCTGGCAATTGTAATCTAGTGTTGTACCATTTTTCAAGACGATGCGTTCAGGGACGGAGACTCCTCCCTTCCTCTTTGTGTGTATGAAGAGCACTCAGTTGTATTAAAATAGGAAACGGACTGCGGCAGGTTGTGTACACACGGGCATGTATGCAGGCGCACATGAAGACACTGACACAAACCCTCACAGTCACTCTAAAAGAAACACAGCTCCGACCGGTTTCACAAACAAGGAAAACAAGGACTGCAACCTACATCTAAGTGGCCTGGAAATCGGAAAAAAAATCTGTCTTGCAGGTGTAGAAAATTGTTGCTTTGACATTAAAAAGAATTTGTCATACCTTTTTTGTCATACAAATGTTGTAAAGTGTAAAGAGAGAGCGAGAAAGAGACCAGCCCCCTAAGCTGAGACGGAATGATTACTGGTTGACTGCTTGTTTATAGGCCACATCTCTGATGACGCCCTGCGCTCTAAATTTTACACTACGTTGTGTGCTATCTAGGGATTTGGGGCGCAGTGGAGATTCACCCTGAGGAAAACTAAACGTTATCAACCCTCATTCCTCTCTCACACAAAAACTTGAATTAGGGGGATTTACTTTTTCTCCTATTGTAAATCATGCAAGTTATTAAGCGAAATACTATAAATATAAGGAAGAGAGAATGAAATCACTGTATAAACTGGTTAAAGACTCATTTCTTACTTATATACCATATTGTTAAATAAACTGTGTGCAACAGAAGAACTTGAGTTACTCCGTTGACTAAATAATTCCTGTCAGTATTTGTGTTGTCTAACTGAGATTCAGCCTTCAATCACCATCAATTGTGGAGGAAGAAAAGGTGGGAGTGGACAAAGAAAGCTCTACAAGTGCTTTCACCCCGACCTTTGACCTTTTTGTGGAGGGGGAGGGGGGGGCAAGGGAAAAGAGAACTTCCTGATAAACAAGTTATCACAGTATATATTTCAAATAGAGCTGCAACGATTAATCGATTAGTTGTCAACTATCAAATTAATCGCCAACTATTTTGATAATCGATTAATCGGTTTGAGTAATTTTTTAAGAAAAATAAGTCAAAATTCTCTGATTCCAGCTTCTTAAATGTGAATATTTTCTGGTTTCTTTCCTCCTCTATGACAGTAAACTGAATATCTTTGGGTTGTGGACAAAACAAGACATTTGAGGACGTCATCTTGGGCTTTGGGAAACACTGATCGACATTTTTCACCATTTTCTGACATTTTATAGACCAAACAACTAATCGATTAATCAAGAAAATAATCAACAGATTAATCGACAATGAAAATAATCGTTAGTTGCAGCCGTAATTTCAAATACTTTTCCTTTGATGTCAGCGCTTCACAGTATGCTGACTGGTTTTAAACGCCACCTGACATCATGCAAATTGGAAAAGTGGTTCAGTTAGAAGTTTTGTCACAATTTGAGTCCTTTTGTTCAGCAGGCAAATAGATAACTGATCACTGAACTAGAGATTTTCAGTGTGGAGGCAGAAGTTTAACCGTCAGTAAAGCAGCTGTTCATCCTGCGTCAGGGCGGTCAGGAGAATGTCAGTGATGGAGCTGCAACTAGCGATACTTTCAATGTCGATTAATGTGTCAATTTTTTTGATTAATCATTTAGTCTAGAAAAAGTAAAAAAAAAATGACAAATGCCCACCGCAAGTTACCAAAGCCCAAAGTGATGTCTTCCAATTGCTGACTAGTCTGACCAGCAGCCAAAAAAACCCCAAAGTATTTATTTTATAATGATATGAAACCGAGAAAAGCAGCAAATCTTACCATTTGTGAAGCTGTAACCAGCAAATGCTTGGTATTTTTACTTGATAAATGACTAAAATGATTAATCGATTGTCAAAATTATAATCGACTAATCATTTCAGCCCTAGTTGAGGATAGTTTAACTGCAGTAATGCTTATTGAGATACATTTGTTGTAAGTAGTATCAAACTAATGTAAGCTATATAGTCTTTTAATGGGGAAAAGCTCAAGTAAATGCTTTTCTGAAAATGTACTTGATTTTTGTATAATGTTGGTTGCTTGCCATAAGTCTTTCATCCTGTCTGGGGTCAAAGGTCATGAACACATTTACAGACAAAGTGTGTGTGTGTGTGTGTGTGTGTGAGTGAGAGAGAGAGAGAGAACAGCAAATCTTTTGAATCAAGTCCAACCATTTTTAGAGAGATTATGTTTTTTTTCTATTGCAGAGAAGTTTCCCTAAACCAAAGCAGTGTAACTTCATATCAGGACACAATAATTAAGAAGATGAAATTGTGCTGATGAACAGTGGTGGAAAGTAACTTTATTTACAATTTTGAGATACTTGTACTTTACTTGAGTATTTCCATTTGATGCTACTTTATACTTCCACTTCACTACATTTCAGAGGGAAATATTGTACTTTCTACTCCACTACATTTATTGACAGCTTTACTTTTCAGAATGAGATTTTACACAATGGATAATATAACAAGCTTTTAAAATA